>NW_026461832.1:0-62062 GCF_021730395.1 Mercenaria mercenaria
ATTCAAAAACAAATAAGTCTATGTAAAACAAGGGACCAAGCGGGCGTGGCCTATATTGTCCCCGGGGTCATGATTTGAACAACCTTGGTAGAGAACCACTAGAGCATGCCAAATACTAAATATCAAAGCTCTGTGCCTTATGGTTTAAGACAAGAATTGTTTTTAGAGGTTACCTTAAACAAGTCTATTTAAACCATGTGTTCCCGGGGCGGGGCCATTTTTAACCCCAGGGTGATAATTTGAACAATCTTGGTAAAAGACTACTATACGATACCAAATATCAAAGCCCTAGGCCATGTAGTCTTGTACAAGAAGATTTTCAAAGTTTCCACTATATACATACTGTAAAAGGAGACCACGCCCCCTGACGGCCATGTTTTTTGATGAATCACAATAATTTGAAAAATCTTGACAGAGGGTCACACAAGAACCATATGTGTAAAATTATTTTAAAATCGGGCCAGCAGTTTCACACACGAAGATTTTTAAGTTTCCACTATATACATATAGGGAAAGGTGACCACGCCCCCTTCCGGCCATGGTATTTGACGAATCGGAAAAAATGAACAAACTTGGTAGAGGATCACACAAGGGCCATATTTGTGAAGTTATTATAAAATCGGTCCAGCGGTTTCATACAAGAAGATTATTAAAGTTTCCAATATATATATATATATATATATATATATAGGGAAAAGTGACCACGCCCTCTGGCGGCCATATTTTTGACGAATCGGAATAATTTGAAAACACTTGTAGAGGATCACACAAGGACCATTTGTGTGTCGTTTAAAGACTTTTCTATTTTTAGCTCTGGTGGCCCCTATGTGAAACCAACGTGAACCATTTGAACAACTTTGGAAGAGACCACGGCCAAGTTTCATTCCACTAAATGGTTTCAGAGGAGATATTGTTTAAAGAAAAGTGTGGACGAACGGACGCCGGACGGACGGACGTCGGACGGTGAGCGATCACAAGAGCTCACCCCAGCACTATGTACTCAGGTGAGCTTAAATGGACGGCGGGAATGGACTTTTGTCTTGCAATTTACTTAGTCGTGCCCTTAAAAGTTAGGTTCTTTGGTCAGACAAGTTGTTGAGTACATAGGTGTACTTATATCCGAGTCTTACCCTATATTTTTAAGTTTTGTTTTATACAATCTGGTCTTTTTGTCACTAATGGTAGAGCCTTTCGCAGCAGGGAGTTATTTTTTGCACTCTTGTCTAACTTGCTGAAAATAGGGTAAGTGCGAGGTTTAAGCCTCCAGTTTTCTTTATATAGATTACCAACCGTTCCAAGGCGGTGCCTCTGTTTTCAGCTTGCTTCTTCCATTTCGTTCTGAATGTTATGTACATTGTCTTGTTTGTTGTATTGTGTACCATTTGGGTCGAAAGTCTGATTTGCGTGCGCGCACATTTCAAAATATACATGCATGTATAAAAATATGCGTGTACGCGTAAAAATATACGCCTACCTGTATATTTTATAATGTTCTTGTTGTTGGATTTTTTAAGCAACCAATCTGCTTTATCTCTATTTTTGCGAGCCTATTTTGCGATGCACGGCTGTGCACGTGTTTGCTGTGCTTTGAGCTTCCGGGATATCTACCCTTGCTTTTTAATTTTGTATACCGCAGGATATATTTTATTACAATGGTAAAACAATGTTGTAACGTAAAACGTAGAAGCAGGTGGCGGTTAAATCCGATTCTATCATATTCTCATATTCCACAAATAGATGACTGCTAACGGTAAAATAATGCTAGATATATTACTGTTCTGATACCCTTCCTTATTTTGACCATTTTACCTGATTGAATTAGGAGTAATGTATACGGCGACATTTTCTGCTCATAACATGATTACTTATCTACAAGAAAACGTCAGAACATAAGGAACATACAGGCAGTAACAAAACTGAGTATTGATTTAAAACATTACAATATACTTTTTAAGGATTTGATGGATATTTGACGTTTTAAGATTTGAACATCATCAAACCATAGAAAAAGAGAGTTGTTTTACATGAAAATCGAACATCATATAAATATGTGCATTATTCTAACAACGATTGTCAATTCACTGATGTATGGTTCGAATTCCGTAAAAAGGACGACATTAAGGGGCTACACTTCTGGACATTTCAGCACCTTTAAAAACTCACTATTTTCATAGAACAGTTACATATCTTCGTTTTGATGTATTTCAAACCCCAGTGCTGAAATTTCACATAACTAGGCAAAACATCGTTTTTAGCAATTTTGAAAATTATTTAATCTCCTTTCTTTACAAATGGAATTCTTGTTTTAAGGGGGACAACTGTTTGAGAACATTTTACTTTCGGGACTGAACGGGACAATATAGAGATTGTTTCTTTTGGCGTTCTTTTACGATTCATATTCTCTTTTGTTACGGAATAAGCATGCCTATTTCATAAAAGTCATTATGCACATAAATTTAGATTCGAACATTGTTGCAAATACATAAAAAAATGTACACTGCTTTGCAGGTCTAAGAATATAGCATCGAATCGTTCGGAAGTTTTAACCTTCCTGGAGTCTTTCTGTGGTTCTTTAGTGGACAGATAAACATGTCATCGTTTTATCTATGTAAAACACAACTCTTTCTTTCGCAGTAAATCACTAAACCACAAAAACAAAATATTCTTCTTTTTATATAGAAATTGAAGATGAAATAAAATATATTTATTAGGCTACTATAGAATTGCCATTTTTTTTTTAAAAAAAGCAATTAGAACTAAATCGATAAATGACTGAAACTTGTACAAACGCATACGCAATAAAGTGAATAATTTAAAGAAACATGCCAAGGAGTTTTTTTAGTACTCTTGAGTTTTCCGTAGAAGATGCGAAATCAAATGGCCCAAAATGTTATTGGAAAACTGCAAAAATGCTTATTAAAGACAATATTGATAATTGTAAAGGTATACAAACTCTTATAATAGTAAATAATGGTACCGAGTTATGTTACTCATCAGATTAGGAAAAGGCTAATTGCCTAAACATGTTTTTTTTACTTCAGTCTCCACTATAAACGAATCTAACACGCAACTGCCGAACTTTATTCCTATAACCGATAGTGAAATGCTTAATTTCACTATTCAGTCTACAGAGATACAAGACATCCTTTCAAACTTAATTTTATATAAAGCTGTATGGCCAGACGAAATAAGCCATCGAATACTAAAAGAAAAGCGAAATAGTATTTGTCATCCCCTTTGTATTTTATTTATAATCGATCTCTTCACGAAGGTTTCTACCCAAATAAATGGAAATTAGCTAAAGTCATGCCTCTTTAAAAAAAAAAAAAAAGGTGATAAGAACGTTCCCTCAAACTATAGACCGAAACACATATATAATCACTTGTACTCTTAACAATTTAATGTATCCGTTACAATCCGGATTTCTTCCGAGCCATTCGATAGTCTATCACCAGATCAGTGACCCTTTTGATAAAAAATAATCCACGTGTATTGTATTTTGCGATATATCCAAAGCATTTGACAGGGTTTGGCATTCGGGATTAATACTTAAAGTAAAAGAATATGGTATAAATAACGAACTTCTTCGCTGATTAAGGATTATCTCTCTAACCGTAAACAGTCAGTATTTGTTGGAAATGAAAATTCTAAGCCTTTTCCTAATCTGATGAGTAACATAACTCGGTACCATTATTTACTATTATAAGAGTTTGTATACCTTTACAATTATCAATATTGTCTTTAATAAGCATTTTTGCAGTTTTCCAATAACATTTTGGGCCATTTGATTTCGCATCTTCTACGGAAAACTCAAGAGTACTAAAAAAACTCCTTGGCATGTTTCTTTAAATTATTCACTTTATTGCGTATGCGTTTGTACAAGTTTCAGTCATTTATCGATTTAGCTGAAGTTTATCAGCGGGTGTTCCCGAAGGTTCCGCCCTTGGTCCTCTGTTATTTCTCATATACGATAACGATATTGCTGAAAACATTTTAAGTGTGACAAGGCTGTTTGCCGATGATTTTATCCAACGATATAAATATTATCGAAACCGTTCTCAGTACTGATATCGAAAAAAAATCAATAAGTGGTCGAAACAATGGCTAGTTAACTTTAACCCTAACGGGACAGGAGTGATGTTTTTCTCCTCTAATCAAGAAAATAAACCCTCGATCATGTTTAATAATATTACACTTGATATCGTCACATTTTCATGTGATCTAAAATGGCATGACCATATTAATAATGTAACAATATCAGCGTCAAAAGTCCTTAGTTCAATGCGAGCTTTAAAATTCAAATTAAAACGGTCTACTTTATGTCAGATTTATATATCTTGCATGCGTCCTGTATTAGAATACGCGTCCTCTGTTTGGATGTTTGGATGACGGATGTACCACATATGAAAAACAATCAGTTGAACAACTACAGTACGAGGCTGCTCGAATTGCCACTGGCTTAACTAGAATTGTCTCTATAGAACGTCTTATAAAGGAAATTGGTTCGGTTTCTCTTTCGGATAGACGCAAAATACAAAAGTTCGTCGTTGTATATAAAGCTAGAAATGGCCTTTTATCTAAAAACTTAGCAAATATATTTCCGCCAATAATAGCAGAGATAACCCGTTATCCTTTGAAAAATAATACCAATTATACAACTTTAGCCAGGTGTACTCATTTGTTTAATAAATCTTTTTTACCGTCTTCTACTGAATCATGGAATAATCTAGAGCCGGAAATAAGAAAGTCTCCGTCTTTAAATATTTTTAAATCAAAATTAAAGCAAAAATATAAAGCAACAGAGGTACCAAAACATTTTCTCTATGGTCGAAGGAATTTATCGGTATTACATACTCGTTCGAGAAACAAATGCAGCAATTTAAATGAGGACTTGTTCAGAAATCACCTAAGAGAAGATTCTTACTGTTAGTGTGGTTCGAGCACTAAAAATGCTGAACATTAATTTTGTCCACTGTAAATTATTTAAAGAACAGAGAATTACTCTATTCCGGGACACAAGACCATCTTATCTACTGAATATTAACCTTCTACTATTTGGCTGCGAAAACCTACGATACGATGACAACTTAGTTATTTTTTAAGCTGTACAAATATTTATCAAACTGACAAAACGTTTTAATACAGATTGATTGTTCTTATCTCAATACAACACAATTTAATTTCCCGAGTATTTATAACAACAAACCCTGTAGGGGCTTAATGTAACGTGATAGAACTTGTTGCCCAACCCATTTGCTTTTGTATTGTTGTAATTTTATGTATCTACTTGCATGTATATATAAGCAATGAAATATGGTTAAATCAATTAAAGATATGCACAAGAACCGCGAAAGTGAGTCCAGGAAGGGGTCTCACTGCGGGAAATTTCAAATTTGTAATATCTAACTATAGCCTTAGAACTGCAAAACGATTACATCTTTATGTATAAGCAATAATGTCCGAGTCCTAAAATTGAAAAACAAGAAAAAGTTTCGTTTTTTTACAGTTTGCCATTTGCAATTATATTTAAAAAAAACCAACTAGTGTAAACAAATGTGCATAATGACTTTCATGAAATAGACATGATTATTCCATAAGAAAAAAAATATTATAAACCGTAAAATGAACTTTTCACAAGGTTTGTAAACGCACAACATTTTTACCAACAGTCTTGTTGTCATATATATGTTTTACGTTAGTGTCCCGTATTATTCTGTGTTCCGCCTTAAATAAGATAAACAATTTTCAGAATTGCTGGTAATAGATGTTTAACCTAGTGATTAGTATTTCAGCTTAGGCCATTGTTGTAAATGCAACAAAACGAAGAAATATAACATTTCTTTGAAAATGGTAAGTTTTTTAAAGGCGCTGAACTGTCCAGAGGTGTATTCCCTCCATGAGATTCATTTTTCCCTAAAGTCAAGAATACGGCGAGATACTAATAATTTAGCTTTTAGTAATAATATACATATTTTACATACTGTTCAATTTTCATGTAAAACAACTCTTTCTTTCTACGATTTAGTGATGTTCAAATTCTAAAACTTGAAATATCCTTCTAAATGTTAAAATTTTACACATGAAATGTTTTAGTTCAAAATCAAAATCAGTTATACCAATCTATAAACTTCATTAGAATCACGTCACATCATTTGCTTTTAATCTAAGGAAATTGCCGTCTTTGTGGAAAGTTCATTTTGAGTCTGCTGACAATAACATCCAGCGTCACAACATTTTCGCCATGTTCAATAGCATTGCATTCATTTACATATAAAGCCTTTATGAATGATATTTTTATTCATTGTTTTTAGTAGAAACTTTAGGTTTTATTCGTTAGTATTGTTACATTTTGTGTGTGTCAGTTATTAAGAATCAAAGAGTCTACCAAAGTAAAATATCGCTTTATTCGCATCATCTGAATCGGAAATTGTTTAATTTCCACCAGTAAGAGCTGGGCGCGCCGTTCCACCAAGTCCATGAGCAGCTGCCTTTGTCACATCTCCTAGCCATGTAAAGAAATCATCAAGAGACTTTGAAAGCATCCGAAAAACATATCTTGCAGGAGACTCCATTTCCCAACATGCATGAAAACCTCCAGATCCATCGTGGGTCACAACGTAACAATTTTGCGGGTTATCGTCCGACTTAACATTCACTGTCATATTGTTTGAAAAATTTAAACAGACCTCTACGCTTTTCAATTTCAACTTTTTTGATTCTTTTGTCACCTGTTTAATCGCAAATTGGTAGAGATTCTGGTCCATTTCAGGTAAGTTAGCAAAATATGGCACAATCTCTCTACTTAAATCTTTATGCGACAATGCTTTAGATGATTTAGATGCCTGTAATTAAAAATAACAATCAGTTAGTAATAATAATATAATTTAAAAAGAAACTGCAAACATAATAAATTCCCTTATAGCAATATAGAATTGTTAGAATTACAATATTGTCTGAATTTTTCCTGAAGGCCTAACTATCCAACGTGTTTTTCACACTTACCGGTATTTAAAAAAAATAATTTTCGTTGATTTAACACATTAGAGATATTAAAGCGTCTGAAATTACCACATACAATAAATATATAATACTCGCAACGTTAGCATTGGATTTTCTCTACACGAAGAAAGAAATGTTTATAAAAAACGTTTACCTTTCCTCCCATAGCTGTTCTAGATTTGAGATTAAGTTACTCTCTGAAAGACACAGTTAAACCTATATACCCCCATTTACCACTGTGGCTTATGGAGTACAGTGCAAAACCGTTCGGTGTGGTATTTTCTCATGGTTGTGTATGCGAGTTGATATTTTTCCCCGAATATTTATCTCAGATACCTTGCAGAGCTGTTTTCATATTTGATCAACCTAAACTTATTTTACAAAGAAGATGGAAAGACAGTGTAGCACGGAAAACAATGCTGGTATTTTGCCCCGTTATAACTTTTGCCACAGCTGCACTCCAGTTTTACTTATACCATGTCCGTTCGTTCGTTTTTTGGTTTAACGCTTTTTTCAATAGAAGTTCAGTTAACTAAAGGGGGGAGGCTTACTTTAGCAGTTTTCTGGATTATGTACCAGTACAAACCTATTATCCGTAAGTAACTGCCAACTTCCCCACATGAATCGGAGGTGGAGGACGATTGATTTCAGACACAATGTATGTTATCAAAATGTCTCGGAGAACATACGCCTCGCACGGGGATCAAACTCACGACCCCGTGATCCGTAGATCTGCGTCCCCACTTTTTAGCAAAGCGGGCGGGTCTACCATGATCAGAATTTATGCTAACATATACACGTCAACGGTAACTTGCGCGGTGACCTTGCCCGCGTCATAGTGTAAAGGTTAGGTTAACTAAACTATTTTTGTCTGAGGCAGCTGTTATTGCTGTTAAATAATCTTTGTCTGTTATTTTTCATTCAAGATTTGTGTGTCCCCTAACAGCGTAAGTTAAAAAAGCATTTATAAAAATCGGACCGTTTGACGTTTCAGTACACTACATGCAGTACAGTGGTTAAGCTTCTCCGCTGGTTATACAAAAGGATATATTGACAGGCAAGTGTCACAAAAGAGAAGACGATCGTTTAAATCTCAGTAATTTTGGAACGAATATATTTTGATAATTGGAAAATATGGAAAAAGAATATGTAAGTTAACTTTTTGGTTTATACGTTTCAACAGGTACTTATTTTTCTGCACATTATTTATTTTATATTTTATGTTAACGCTCCGATTACATTTTTGTACTAGTATTTACACAATATAAATAATATTTATATATGTAGCAAGAACTTTTAAATACATATCATGCTACTAAATTTACATCATGTAACGCTTATGAAGATGTATTACCGATTTCGTTGAACATAAAGCTTATTATAAAGAACAGTTATGTGAACTGTTAACAGCTTGTGCAAACTAGATTGAAACTTAATGTTAAAAAAGGGTTGCATTAAGACAAGAAATTCAAAACGAAAATGCAAATCATAGCATTGAAATAAAATATTTAAAACTACCATACTTTAAGATAATTTCACAAAGGAATCGTTTTGAATTAGAAGGATAGTACCGTTTTTAAACAACTTTAAAGCGATTAACATCATTTGCGAAATCTTTGAAAATTAAATGCCTTCTTAGTGGCATAAATACCACAGTCAACCAATTTAGATACATCAATAATATCACCTAGTAATATATGGCGTCACATGTTAAAAGTTGTATAACGTATATACAGTTGTATAAAACTAAAACAGCATGGTTTGTGTCAAATTAAAGAAGTAGCTATCAATCTTACGGAACACTTGCCTTAAATAAGTACAATATTATGTTATCTGTTACAATTGAAATCGTACTTATTTTCAAAACTCACTTTTCGTGAACGTTTGGCGGGGACAGACCGTTTTTTAGCAGTAAATTCAGCCGTAATGTAACGCTATGAAACTTATAATAACATCATAAACATATAACGAACACCATTTTAATCAATCATTCGAACAGTTCTCACAAAGCGGTACATTTACTCCGAGAATTACAGCGATTACATAAATGTTATCTAGAGGAAGTCACTGGTAGTGGAATGGTTTAATTTTTAAACAAGCTTCATTTTATTAGTCTTACAAACTTGCATAAAACTGCAACTTCAAAATCTTGTTGAAAGATGACTAGCGCCATAAATGGTCATGTCCCATTGACCGTTCTAGGTACAATCTCTTTTCTCATATCTAAATATAAATGTTTTATGACTGAAAATGCTTATCAAAACTTGTTAATATAAATTAAATCTTTTTACATTAAGTTATTTCATATTAGATTTGATTATAGCTGTTTTTTGTTTTTTTTTCTTTAGAAATAATTATCTCGTAAGTCTGAACAAAAAGTTTTAAACATTTTTTTTTATCAGAACATACAGTTCGTTGTGACTTGTTCAAAGTACATCTTCAGCAACATATACATCGCCTATTTACAAATACAACACAATCATATAATTAATTGTTATTATGTTATTTAACATTGTTCTGTTCAATACGGAGATATATTTGGACGAGTATCCAGCTGAGAAAACCATATTTGACGAGCCACTAGGCGAGTCCAATATGTTTTTTCCAGCTGGGCACGAGTCCAGATATATCCTGTATTGTACAATACAATGTTAAATAAACTTTTAATTCTATATCTATTTTATTTAGTTTAAATTGAAAATGATTCACTGACTAATGTATTTCTGCCTTTTCTGTATTTTCCCAGCTTTCAAGATGCATAATCAAACTCTATATAGAGCGTCTGCTTCACCCGATTTACATTCGAAACATTTTCACGCATTTTGGGGTTTATCGAATGTTAAACATGGGAATGTTGAACCGTCCAAATACGTAAATAATACAGTTTTTTTGTACGCTCGTGCGTCAAATACGGTTATATATTGTAAGGTCACGTGTTGCAAGTAAACGTTCACGATTGGATATATAAAATAGATATATAATAATAGTTTATATATTTCGGGACAAGTTATATATCAGTAAAACAATTTAGATTGAGCAGTGTAAAACTTATTTCTAACAGCATTCAGAATAGAGTTTATCTATCTCTTAGACAGTGCATTTTTACCGTATGCTTATATATCAAGTACCGTGAGTCAAATCTAAATATTAATCAACGTCATTAAATTTCCATGTAATGCGCGGGAATATCTGAGTTGTTTTTTCATATTGACGTCATTTCTATTTGAATTATCCGTTTTGGGGCCGTAATACATTTACGCTTTGCCACGGAACGTGCAAATATAAAAAGATATTATAACAGCACGTGAGCGCGAGAATCTATCTGTTAACACACGTTTTCTCTCTTGTTAAACACCCCCGAAAAGTGACAATAACAGCAGTTTTATTTTAGAATAAGCAAATCCATATATATTTATTTCTCAATCGATATCCTACGTTAAGAATAGTATTTTTGAGCTTGGTTTGTCGGTATTTCATTTATCAAACTGTAATTAACCTAAACCTACTTTACTTGAATCATTGATTAAGACACGGTTGCATGATTGCTTTGTGCAATACTGGAATAACGCTGTTATTATATTTCTCTACATGTATTGTGTATTGCATGTGCAAAATAGAACAGTTTTTTAGGAGTGTCTCGATATTTTACCTTACAATTTTATTAAAACTCGTTGCAAATTTAGAACTGTGAAACACTCCTTACCAATTGAGAAAGGTCGATAATTCATAAAGCATCTTAAGTATAAGTATAAGAAATTGATTATTTACTTAAGTATTACTTAGGTAAGAAATTTATTTTACTTAAGTATATTTGTTATTCATAAAACAACTTAATAAGTAATTCTTGGCTTTTATTGTGGACGAAAACATTAAAAAAAAACAACATTAATTTCAGACAGATACAACATGCACAATTATGTTTAAAGTGCTTTTATCTGAAAAACAACACTTTAATCGTACTCACGACGCCATTTTGTTTTCTGACTTAAGTCATTACGTATCTTAAGTTTAAGCTGTTTTATGAATTAGACTTAAGTTTTTTTACTTAGACTTAAACTGATATCACCACAAACTTAAGTAAAATCTTCAACTTAAGTCAAAACTTATACTTAAGTTGCTTTATGAATACGGCCCCTGGTGTTTTACAACGCTTTAGATTGCTGTGGTAGTATTTTCAATGGCATAATATTAGGTTATTTAACATTGTTCTGTACAATACGGAGATATATTTGGACGAGTACGAGTTGCTAGGCGAGTCCAATATGGTTTTCCCAGCTGGGTACGAGTCCAAACATATCTCGTATTGTACAGTACAATGTTAAATAACCTTTTTATTCTATATCTATTTTATTTTAGTTAAAATTAAAAATGATTCTCTGAATATTGTATTTCTACCTTTTCTGATTTCAAGACGCATAATCAAACTCTATATATCAGGCCCCAAAGTACAATTAATTTCCCATAGGGTTACATACAAATATATAAATGCAAGGCTTTGACACAATGTTCTGAAGACAAATGCAAATACCTTCTCTTTAGAAATCTATCCGAGAGAAACACAAAAATCACTTTGAAGTGACCTGTTGACCTGCTACTTTTCTCCTCACATCTGTCAAAATGAATAGTGTATTGCATTTTTACAAAGTGAAGCGGTCCAGCCTACTTTTTGTACAAATCCGCAGACAGTCATTTGCAAAAGAAACGATGATTTTCCAGCAGTTTTTTACCTCTTTCTCTTCATTTACATCAGATCTATAAAATTTGGCTACTTTCAGAAGCTCAGGGTATCTATTTACAATCAAATCCATCATGAAATGAGAGACCTCTTTTCTCTCGGATACACTTCCTTTAGTGGGCAGGTAACTGTACCTTGTTACCTATTTAGACCTATTTTTCTCTTCAAACTAAAAATATTTTACCAGTACAATCTCAGATATATAGCAAATTACATCTGAAAGTTACACCTTTGTTGAACTATGCACTAAAATTTGACAGCTTCCAATGTTACACATGGTATCGGTCAAATCTGAGCAAAAACAAATTTCGCATACTTTTCAGATGAAAAAAACGCAAAATTCTATAACTTTTTGGTTTGATGAGATTTTCACCCAAAATAAAAAACAGCTTGTTTCCTTATTATATATCTATCCAACTTAAGAGCCACTTCAAGTTTGATTACAATATCACTGTTCCAATTTTAGGAAAACTATTCATATTACAAAAAGCACGTCGAAACGTGTAGATTACTCATATGAAAAAGTAAAATGTGAACTAAGAAAAATCCTGTAGGGTAACGAAGGGCAGGTAACTGTACCTTGTTACCTACATAGAGCGCCTACTTCACCAGATTTACATTCGGAACATTTTCACGCGTTTCGGGCTTTATCGTATGTTTAACATCGGACGGTTGAACCGTCCAAATACGGAAAAAATACAGGGTTTTTTTGTACGCACGTACGTCCAATACGGTAATATATTGTACGGTCACGTAATTGAAATAAACGTTCACGACTGGATAAATAAAATAAGATATAGAATAATGCGCAGTACTGTCCTTTTAATTTACCTTATTGTTTTTATTGTTTTCTCTAATGTGATATATTCCTATGTCATTAAGCACTACATCTGAAGGACCACAATGGCAATAGGAGTTTATTTTAACTCTTTTTTGTGTGTTATCCTTGACATATAATGTTGAATGACATGGTTATATTAATTCATACATGTTTATCATTTGTTGTATGTATTAATATTTTACTTGGCATGTAATTGCACATTTTTTGTTGAAATAAATCTTTGTATCAGAGACCAGCAATACACTAGAATATTATATTCGATAAACGTACATATTGCTTTATAACATCAGTCTGCAATAATCATTTTATACGTTTCCATACAATAACATGCACAAAATATCCTGACCTATGCGACCTCAATTTTCTATTTTTGACTATATATAATGAATAAAAGGAGGGTGCTACCGAGCTGCATTAGTATATGGCAGAGTTAAATATATTCTTTATATTTATAGACGTACACGTTTGAAGAGTTCAAGCAAGGTGTTGTAAAAGAGAAACACAAAGGCGTTGCACATGACCAGCTTCAGTTTGTCTCTAACTTTATTGACTCAAAACAGTTGGATTTTGTGAAGAAAAACCTCGAATGCATCATACAGGACTCTGATGAGGGAAGAATAAGTATAAAATCAGGAAGTGCAGAGTACAAATTTCTAGCAACTTATGACGTTAATGGTATGCCAAAGGTAAGGGTTTCCAACGACTACATTGTAATTCCTGATGTGACCATGACAAACAGCTGATATGTTTTCAGTCGTTAACAATCTATTATCTCTTGATGTGAGATTTAAGACCAAAACTAGACAACTTTGTAATGCTTTTAAAGTAAAAAAATTAAATCTCAATAACTCGCCTAACTTAACTTGAATATTTTAATACACTAAATTACATTATATTATGAAACGAAACAAATACCTTTTATATGTAGTGGTAAAATTGTTAATAGTTAAGTTTTATCAGGTACTTACATGTAAAAAAACTAAAAGTTTTGCTGAAAGTTATTCAATCATTAACTACGATTGTGTTTATATACATTACGTGTGAGCGGACGCCACAGTAGAACTACTGTTCTTCCGAAAGACTAGTGGATGGCTTCCTAACATGATGAAAGTACAAATGAGATAATTCAGCGAAGAGATGGGAGAAAAGACCGGTGTAACTCAATATTCTGGTCATCAATCAATTTCTTTGAAATATTCTCACAGTTCTTGTAGCACAAATAACGTGATCGTTTCAAGTGACACGTTTTCAGACATGGCAATTCCTATGCGACAATGGCAAACATCTTATTTGTTTAAAGTCTTAACAACATTATACTTCTTGTTCGAGATTTTAAACCAAAACAAGACAAAATTCGTAAATGCTTATAAAGAATCAATTTAAATCCCAGTTCTTGTCCTGCTTAACATGAATATCTAAATAACTTGATTAAATTCTTCCGAATGCCTGTTAGATGGCTTCCTCACACGAGGAAAGTAAAATGAAATCAGTCAGCCTCACTGAAGGCATACAGACCGAATGACGTGTAACCGTATTACTCATTATTCCCGCTACATGAAAGTTTAAAACATTTTAGGTATCAAGCCATGTAAAAGAACAAATGAAAAACGAAACATCAAATCCAGCTTTCGTGCTTATACTTTGCATGAATATTATTATATATTGAGTGCATCTACATTCTTTTTACACGAGCGTACTGGTAATTTCTATTCTTGTTTTCATCTGCACGCAATACTATTTCGTTGTTTCGTCCATCAGTATGTATTTAAAACGTCAAAGTTGGTACGTTCTCGACATGCAACCAAGACATGAAAGTCATCAATCGTCTACTCAACTGAGATAACATAACAATATTTATTTGTACACAATAAGGGTATTTCTGAAAGAATTTTGAGTGTTCACTCATGTGTGCTGATACAAGGATTGATTAATTTAATTAGGCCACATAACCTTCTCAAATTTCTACGAAAATGTAAAAAAGATATTTATTTTGATTCACTTACGAATTTGCATACCACTGGCTTTAGCTACCTTTCAAAGACGACTCTACCAGAAATGTTTCTGAGTTTAGATCTAGTTGATGGTCATCTTTTTGTTCCTTCTAAACCATGTTTAGAAACTGTGAAACTTTTCAGCTTTCACAACCGTTACAATTATTTCTCGTCATCAACCCAATACTTTACACGTCGTGAATACCATTTCTCATTTAACTAGTTTTACCTAGTATAGCCTGTCAGTAAACATTTCATTGAAAGAAAAAAGAACAAAAATATCACCACCGCTCGCTGATTTATATTACACTGTAATGTTTTGTTCCAAATGTTTGAATGCTTGGAGCTAAAAATGTTTTCAAAGTGTTTATATAAGTATATTTTTATTTCAGATGCGACGTTTAATTGGAGATTCCTTTCTGAAGGCTAAATTTGAAGGCTTACATGTAAGCAGTTTAATTGTTCCCCTTCTCAGAGCAAAAACGGGCGACATATAATAGGTCTGCGTCTTTGGGTATGAATGTGCATCCTTCTGTCCGTCCGTTGGACTTTGTGTCCATCCTATAAATCTGCCATCTCTTGGCATATTCTAAACTATAAATTATAAACTGCTTGACACAAATGTTCCCCATGATAAGACAAATTGTCCCATGCAAGACTCAGATGCCTATCTCAAAGATCAAGGTCATACTTGGAGGTAAAATTAAAACAGGTCTTTTTCATGTTAGGTCCATAACTCTGCAATCCATTATGGATTTTGAACTTACTCGGCACAAATGTTCCATACAATAGACGAAGACTCCTATATCGGACCCCAATCCCTATCTCTAAGGTCAAGGTCATACTTAAAAAACGAAAATATTTTTGTCCAGTCAATAACTTTAACTTGTGTGGATGTATATGCGAGCAACTTGGCACGAACAGTTAATATAGCAAATCAATAAGTCGTATGCAAGATAAAGATCTTTGGCTAGAAGGTCAATGTTACACAGGATGATTAATATTTTTTTTTTGTAATTGTATTGTCCCATTTGTATTTTTTTTTTTGCTGGGTTTAACGTCGCACAGACACAGTTATAGGTCATATGACAACTTTCCAGCTTTGATGGTGGAGGAAGATCCCACGTGCCCCTCCGTGATTTATTTCATCACGAGCGGGCACCTGAGTAGAACCACCAACCTCCAGTAAGCCAGCTGAATGGCTTCCTCACATGAAGAATTCAACGTCTCGAGTGAGGCTCGAATCTACATCGGTGAGGGGCAAGTTATTAGAAGTCAGCGATGTCAACCATTCGGCCACAGAGGCTCCTGTAACTTTATGTATATGCTTGGATTTATATTTAAATTACTCGTCAAAATATTCACCATAACAATACACTGTGTTTTGTGTGTCACCCAGACCCCTATTTCAAAGTGATATGGTTAAGTATAATAAACGTGTTTTTATCAATTTTCTCGCTTCTTAAAAGAATTATATTTAAAATAAGATGACTGTTATTAAATAAACGATATATAAAACTATTAACAATAGTAGATATAAAGATATTATTTTTTTCGATTTGCTATTTGCTTCTTGCCTTTTGCTGTTTGGTTTTGCTTTTTCCTTTTTGCGTTAAATTTCCATTGGAAAAAGCAAAATACAAAGACATAAAACGTAAACAGCGGAACAAGAAAAGCAAGTTGCAATATATGCCAAAATATAGACTTATTATGTATTTGCTGATATGCGGTACAGCTCTATGCACTGACCTACACTGGTATTAATTTAACTGGTGTGTAGTTTAGAAATAGTTTGATAAGTACCATGTAAACTTTATGCATTTTATTTTGTTTATTTGTTACCTCCCCTTATTTTTATCAAAACTACAGATATTAACTTTTTAAAGCAATTAAAGTTACAGATTTGCAGACATTTTCCAATATATATATATATATATATATATATATATATATATATATTAAAAGAAAAACAATGCTACAAGCTGAATATATATATATAGCTTTTGTCTTTTAACTGTATACTGCAATCACATCGTTAAATGATTAGTCTGAAATAAATAGTGTTATTTAGAACTACATATATATTTTCAAAATATGTTTTTAACTTCGATTCAAATTTGTTCAACTATATTAAGCTAAAAACATTGAGATTTATTTCGAGGTGAAATAATAAAGGTGTACAGAAAACTTTATTACTTGTAATTTTAAAAAGGCTCTTTTACGTTTGATTTTCTCACTGCAGTTCTCAAGCAGTTTCAGACGTTGGAATGCTATGCATTGAAAAATACTAATATTCCAGTCTAGATGAAATAAAAGACTTTTGAAAGTTATTCAACCGTTAACTACGAATGTTTTCCTTGAAATAAGTCATATATTTATTTAGGAAGAGGTCGTTAAAGAAGTTAATGAAGATACGATGTTAGCTGTACTAAAAAAAATCTGGTCTAAACATAGGCCAGGCAAAAAACCAGCAACATCTGCAGATGAAGGAAGAGAAAACTACTGTAAAGGCTTGCTGTGTATGCAAGCTGGGCTTTATCTAAATACAAGGCAAATCAAACGTAATGTAGAAATTGCATTGTTTGACGGAAATGATGATCTCTACAAAGTGAAGTGCGGAAATGGAAACGATAAAGTGTTGGCAACATTCGACAAAAAGGGCAATCCAAAGGTGATTTTTTTAAATATTTATTTCAAAGAAAATGGAACATACAATTGAAATCAATATTCATTTTTTTTTGCGATTGGAAATAATTAGACGTAATAACCCCTTTCATAATTAGACGTAATAACCCCTTTCATTTCATTTATATCATTGTATAAAAATAGGCGTTTAATCAAATTATTCAGTTTCATTTTTTCATTGTGGCTATCATATTTGACCACATAAGGAAAGCAGAACAAGTTTTCCGCGGTCAGTATAATTCACACTGTAAAATATTTCATTATCATAGAGTTACAAAAACACACAGAGCCAGTTGCCTTCGAAATATCAGTAATTATCTAAAATATTCTATATATCAAAGGAGTTTTCATTGTATCAAAAGGAAAATAATTCAAATTCCTTTTTATCATTCCAGGTTTTGCACTTCGTCGGACAGGAATATTCGCTTGCATCAGAGGTAATTATGTAAAACTAACTAGCGATTTGAACTTTGATGAAACGGCAAAATACTTTACGATCATTACTCTACTTGTGTTTCATCAAAACAAGTAACAGAGTGATTGCTGTTTTCTACGCTAACATCTAAGACTTCAACAGAATGATTGCTTATTTCACCGCTAACATCTTGAACTTCAAGAGAATGACTGCTGTTTTCACTATTAACATGTTAAACTTCATTCTTTTTCAAAATGAATCTTCAAACTTCATCAGGGAGATTAGTTTATTACCTATTGCTTTTTCTCCCCATATATATATATTGTTTTGAGACAAAATTACCTAAAACTGTGAGATATAATTTCTGATGCTAAATACTAGCATGAATGATGGCACACAATGTCCAGATTTGATCCAAAATCTGTCTGGTAGACCAGCTGATGATTTTTCTTTTGAGCAGTGCTAAGCTTATTTGAAAATCAAATTTCTTTATTGAAGAGAAGTTAAGGTGGAGTGCGACCTTTAAATTTTTTTTAAATACATCTATGAAAAATTAACGAAAGAAAATTGAGGATATTTCTGATTTATTCCCGTTTTCCGTTTGGCTCTTAATTAAGCCACATTTGTTCGGTGCGCTGTCAAACTTGGCCACTAACGGCACTTTTTGGGCGTCATTTCTTGGCGTCATTTTCATTGTTTCAGTAAGGTTTTCAGCATATCCCTATTTCAGTTGGAAGCGGACAAGAATGAAATTTATAAATTTTTAAAGATTTAAAATTCCCTTTCCTGTGGTATAGATTTCGTGAATGATCTATGACGTACCTTAATATTATGACGCATTAAAGCGTCAGACTTACACAAAATGTAACGTAGAGTTTAGCTGGAAAGTTGTCCGTTTTTTGAGTATAACATTTTATCGGTTCGAGGAATTTTGTGTAAATTTCAATCATAAATGCGCAAGTATATTTACTTGCGTTTGATTAACAAAAAATTGTATGTCACCGAATTCGTTTTTTCAGTACGACCGATTTTGTTTCCCCACCCCCGAGCTAAAATGCGACGTTATTTGGTGGTATTTTTAAAGTTACGCTAAAGTTTCGGACGATTTCGGAAAACTTGTACTATGGAACAAGTTGTCGACATTTTATCGTAAAAATATACGTTCAATGAAAGCATATACTGAAATATAAAAAATATCACATATGCAGTAAATCGAATTATAATACAAAAATGAAGTAAACGCGATGTTACTTGGTGGTATTTTTAAAGTTACGCTGATAGTTTCGGACGATTTCGGAAAATTTGTACTCTGGAGCTTATTGTCGACATAATTTCGTTAATTTATACGTTTAATGTTAGCATAATATACTGAAATATAAGAAAATAACACATAGGCCTATAATTTCAATTATAATAGAAAAATGAAGTCCCGGCTAGTTTTGAGCTGTGAATTTTCGGGATTTTTTTCAATCATAATTAACTTAGTTAGCATTCGAGTTTAATGTGTGATTATGATTGAATTCTCGTGCGTAAGAATATATCACGAAGGCCGACCTGAGTGATATATTCTTACGCATAAGAACGAAAAACTCGGGTTATTCTACGAGAAGGTCGCTGACTTCAAATCACTTGCCAAATGGAAGTTTTATAACAGAATGGCATAATGTTCAAGGCTAATTTCTGTAGAACAAGCATCATTAAGTTTGTAATATATAAGGCATTAACTTTTAAATACATTAAAACATCAACATACTTTATCAATGAACAGAATGGTCATGTTCCAAAAATTATTTCAAAACTGGACGACGCCAAAACTTTGAAAAAGAACATTTAATTATAGCTTTAACTAATTTTTCTGGTGTCAAAGATCACAGAACACGACTGTATGAATTTTCACTGGAGTTAAAATATTTCAAACCAAAACCAGGAACTATTTTTATCGGAAGGCTAATTATCGTTGGACGTGGGCGGGCCTTTTTGACTGTTCTGTTATAGGATGACGGAAGGATATCTTGACATTTATTTTGATTTTCTGATACTTCTAGAAAGCAAATCAGTTATTTTTGTAGCAAGGTATCGTAAAATGTAAATATAAGAATTGAATGCTATTTTTTGTGCGTTCATATGGTTATGAACCACACTGGAAGGCCAAGTATCGCTTGTGTGATTCATGAATTTGCAGGAAGTCCCAATGTACTTTATACCCGTATAAACGCACAGAAATTATTATTCAATTCTTAAATAAAGTATACATGTGTTCATACGTGTTACAACAAAATATATGCAAGGTAACTTGCAGTAAATACTCTAGAATGCCTATGAACTGATCAGACTGCTGAGGGCAAACTTTGACTTATGCACAATTTAAAAACAGACAAAATGATGAAGCTATTTCAACAGATTCTTATTTCATTCTTCGCCTAAATTTACGGTAAATTCTCTTTTAAATATTGCAGTTAGGAAAATGTAAGCATTATATTGATTTCTAGACCAAGTTATTGTTTGCCATCTGTTGCATGTTTTTGATATCACAATCGTCTTCCTTTCAAAACTTCGAAATGAATCACTACTTTATTGGAACCATCAAGTAAATAATTATACAGAGACAAAAGTCTTGTGACAGGTGTTAAGGCTGAAATATAAAATCTATATCACGAAACAATGATAAAGGAATTGTGCAGACGATATTAGTAATTAAATATTAACTGGTTCTGAGTATTTATTGCACAGATAGATAGATAGATAGATAGATAGATAGATAGATAGATTAGATTATTAGATTAGATTAGATTAGATTAGATTATTAGATAAGATTAGATTATATTAGATTAGATAGATAGATAGATAGATAGATAGAAACAGAGAGAGAGACAGACAGACAGACAGACAGACAGTTTATTCAAACAAAAGGCAATATGCACATATGTATATCCTAGGTTTCTAAATTACTTTCTGGTAATTATAACATGTGTAAAAATGTTTAGTTCTGCTCATCTCGGGGCTAGAGGGCTTGCACTTCCACTACCGTCAATCAAACCGAACCTGCAACATTTTCGTTTAAGTCGTGTTGGGTGACCTGTGGTTTTCCACTTTTTTATTTTAAAGAAATCGAGGTATTACCGTATTTCAAACGTATTAAGGTGTAGGACGTATAATCATTTCGCGCGTTACAGGCCATGAATATACTATCATTTTAGATTCCCTACAGTTTGTTAACTCAGCGCTATGTTATAGTGATTAGTACAGCCAGTCTACCTAACCCTCTGACCTGTGACATTCCGTGCAAAGCATAGTTGTAAAGTCGTATAAATACTATATAGCCTACATATTAACGGTTAATAATGTTACACACTGATAGCCGCACGAGAACTACATGCAGATATAGACTTGTCATGGTGCACTACTGCGGGAAATATAAAGTGGAAGTATTGGACTGGGAAATTCATGGCATGATTAATTTTGATTGATGTATTTTTTCTGCAATAAATTTTGGGAGATGAGTGTAAGGGTATAAGAAGAAGGCGGCTGGAATTGAAATTTGGTTTCTTTATACTGTTTTATTGTTCTTATGGTCAATAGCAGCTGTAGTATATATGCATCTGAAATCATGTATGTATTTAGAATTTTAAGTGTTTTCAGATTTAAATATGTATTTACAATAACAAGTGCGAGTGGAGCAAGAAAAATAAACAACAAAATTTATAAATTTTGATCGAAATTTTGATAAAAGAGCAACAGCAATCTGCCGACACAAACTTTATTAGTCAATGACCAAGACAACAACATACTCATATGCTATGACATTGTCCCTACACCCATACCCACTCCTGATCAGTTTTATATTGCTTCTACGGAGTGCGACGTTAACCCCAACCAAAAACAAATATATATATATTCTACGATAAATCTCACTTGGGAACTTCTTATTTCGATTCTAACACGATGCATGAGTCCATTATAATACATATTCACATCAAATACTAATAATGAAGATAATACAAAAATTTAATGATGCGCTTAATCGAACGCTAATAAAGTTTATTATAATTGAAGTAAAAACCAAAAGTTCGCAACTCAAAACTAGCCGGGACTTCTTTTTTCTATTATTATTCGATTTACTGTATATGTGTTATTTCTTATATTTCAGAATATGCTTTCATTGAACGTATATTTTTACGATAGAATGTCGACAACATGTTTCATAGTACAAGTCTTCCGAAATCGTCCGAAACTTTTGCCTAATTTTAAAAATACCACCAAATAACTTCGCATTTTAGCTCGGGGTGGGGAAACAAAATCGGTCGTACTGAAAAAACGAATTCGGTGACATACAATTTTTAGTTAACCAAACGCAAGTAAATATACTTGCGCATTTATGATTGAAATTTACACAAAATTCCTCGACCCGAAAAAATGTTATACTCGAAAAACGGACAACTTTCCAGCTAAACTCTACGTTACATTTTGTGTAAGTCTGACGCTTTAATGCGTCATAATCTTGAGGTACGTCATAGATCATTCCCGAAATTTATATTACAGGAAAGGGAATTTTAAATATTTTAAAGATATATAAATTTCATTCGTGTCCGCTTCCAACTAAAACAGGGATATGCTGAAAACCTTACAGAAACAATGAAAATGACGCCAAGAAATGACGCCCAAAAAGTGCCGTTAGTGGCCAAGTTTGACAGCGCACCAAACAAATGTGACTTAAATAAGAGCCAAACGGAAAACGGGAATAAATCAGAAATATCCTCAATTTTCTTTCGTTAATTTTTCATAGATGTATTTAAAAAAAATTCTAAAGGTCGCACTCCACCTTAATAAAACTCGATTATGAACATTATGAACTGATTAAGACTCTATAAGCCAAAGCGTTGGTCTTTAATAAAAAACGTCAAACTAAACCTACTACGGTTGTGTGGTTTCAACTATATATTATAAAACTAGATGATTTATACTTTTATACCTAATTTATTTCCACTGTACAGAAGTTTTTTTAGAAATGCAAAATGACCCTTTTTTAGATTTGACCTATCACGTAGTTCGGTACAGACAATTTTATTTTAATCATATGGAAATCAAAAATCAGCAGTAACATTACACGAATATATTCAATGCCGATATATGTCTATCACATATACCAAACCATTACTATATGTTTGGAAGCTTATTATACGCCGCCACTGATAACACGTATAAGTAACTTCTCTAGAAGCTTGCGAGTAATTTTAGTGGGCGGATAGTGCAAGATAAACAGATGCACCATTTCCAGAAGCTTCCATCGACATGTACATCATTCATACACAATAGTCAGACAGTGGAAACACTAGTACATTGCACTCGTGCTTGTTGTCCCATACACTTCTTGCACATCTTAAATACAATGTATCATTATCTACAAATATTCACTTCCAGTCAGGGATTTGCATATTTGTACTAAATGACCGTCTGTTGTATTTCCGTATTGGATACATTTTATTATGTATTCTAACACGACCCAATTTATTTTCCTATTTAACAAAGAAGGCTGAAAAGTGTGTATATTTTACAATAATTTATTTTTCTGACGTCACATTTATTATGTCATATCGTCAAACGGCATAGCGGCGCGCTGGAAATGAAACCAACGGAAAACAGGCAAATATTTGATGGATGTATTCAATGCTGTACATAATAATACTGGATAACATGTTAGAATCGAAATAATATATCTCAAACAGTGTGCTCTTGAATAAAATCATTGTCGTTTAGATGCGTATTATTATATCAGTCGGGCTGCGCCCTCGTGATTTAATTCCTTCGCATCTAATCTCTAACAATGATTTTATTCAATGACTAATCGCTGTCTGGGATATATTATTTCTTAATTAGACTATTTAGACTCTGATTCAAATGATATAGGCCTTTGATCAATAAAAGTATCCAACAGTACGGCATATATTGACTCGCCCAATACGTTTCTTCGAATGCATACTCGTCCAAATATTTTGTATACATAAGGTTATTATTATAGTAGCTTGATCTGGAATGCTGTATCGAGTGGATTTTGCCAGATCAGATGGCGCGGCTCATGTGATCCGACCTGGCAAAATTCTCGAGAGCCGAAAACTAATTCCCAGCTACTGTTATAATTACCGTTTTATTATATACCTACACCTTTAAGTTTGATGTTTCGTTATCAAACGAAATCTTCATTGTTTATCGACGTTAAATTATAACTGAGTGAAGTTTTTGTGTGCGCTATCTATAGAACTGGCAGGTCATGCATATTGAATGAAAGTAGTCCAGCAACATACAATACAAAAGGTACAATACGGATTTTTTTTTTTTTTTTTTTTTTTTTTTTGCCTGTTCGTATTAAAATCAGATTTTGTTGACGACTGACGACTAGGTTTGCCTTAAAAATGTCCATTGCAGGTAATAAAAACTTGATGCAAAGATCGTATTTGTCTGGTAACTGAGTATTAGTAACTCTGAAACAATTTATTTTCAGGTCGACACGTACATTTACGAGTGTAAAGAGATCAATAAAGTATCAATTGGAAAGTTGATGGTCAAAGTATGTGGAAATGAGGGAACCGACGACGACGAAAACAGCGCCTTTGTTAGAAAACTACTACAATCACTTTTAACGCATTTTGAAAATGAAAAAGACAAAGCCTGGAAAGACAACGAAGTGACAATATATGATAAGAAACTGAATTCTCTAATAATGAAAGCTGGCAAAGGCCATAAAGCTACTGTTGTAAGCTTGGATGGACAGGGGGAAATTTTCATTTCATAACCTATTCGTTATATAGTATATTCAAAGAATATACAATTAGTTCATTTTGTACTTCTTTGTAAATAGTATTTAAATGTTTTATAGAGTGTTTCAAACTGTCGTATAACATACACGTATATTTCACTATTTCCTGTTTTAAAGACACAGAACGAAAAGCCAAAACACACAAGTGGTAGGCCTAATTATACATGTTTTACACAAGTAAAATGGGAAGAACAATTATTTTCATTGGTTAGTATATATGTATACTAGTATATATATTAGAGAGAATTTATACGAACTAAATCACCACCACAATATACAATTACGGCAAAGCGCCTAGCAGTACAAACGAACACGCACATGCCACAGCAAGCCCACTAACCCAATAAGATTAGTTTCGATGCTGCTTTATATACGAGCCCGAATTGTACTACACATTCGTACTGGTTCAACATTTGCATATATACACTCAAATCTCTGTTTTCATGTCTCACAAATCAGTAGTGACATTTTAGTCTTTTTAACTCATTGGGACCAGAGAAGCTATATTTTCTCTCTCTGAAAGTAAACTGGATCTCGAGGATACGTTGAATATATATATAGATAATCTGCATTAAGGGATATAACTATATTCAGAACAGTTGACTTTCCCATATACTAGTATATATATATATATTAAAAACTATGTAACAATATGATTATATAAGGACATTATCTTCAAGTAATAATAAAATTATTAGAAATACAGCCAAATATGTACATTATGCTATGCAATTAAGAAAGGAAAAACTTACAGATCTTGCTGCTTCTTAAAAATAAATATATATTTAGAACTAACTTATATTTGTTTTAACTGCTTATTTTGTGATATCTTGGCCATCTTTTTTATATTTGTAAATGGCCAAAGGTATATTGTATATGCCGATATGCCAATAAATCTGAAACTGAAACTATAAAGATAGATGCTAGAGTAACAGCTTTGATGTAACCGTTCTATGTGCAACCCTTTTGTGAGGGATGTTGTTCGATGAAGCATTGGTACTTCACCATTACTTCAGCACTAGTAAAGGTCATAGTTGAACTCTTTAACTTACACACTAAAATGTTGTGACTAGTATCAAGTTTCGTTCAATAGAAGTGGATAATGTATAGACTTTTGTGGTTTAAGTTGCGTCAGACTATCATATAATGTAGTTGTCAATTGCAAATTATCATTACATGGGGTCATCGAATTCATGTTCTTGTAATATTACAATTATGATACCTCTCCTAAATTTAAGGATAGCGCAAATGAGTACCTTTTCTATCTTTTCTTTTTCAGATAAACTGTAGTATTTAATCTAGCACTATTAAATCAAAAAGCCTTTAAAACTCTATTGCATTAGAGTAGAGCTCAGATTTTAATATTTAGATTATATTTGAAATATGACAATGCGACAAAATCGACACGTCAATATCGTTGCTCTGAATTTCATAACTCTTTCCCTTTACCAAATAACAAAATGTGTAATTCAATGGGTTTCATTATTACTCAATATCTAGACAAACTCATTTCTAAACGCATAAGCAAAGGTGTCCTTAAAACTATTCAATGTTAAAATCACGTTGATCAGACTGAAACTATTTATCTTGCAAATTATTTATAATACGTGAAAAATCATGTGTCGATGTACATGACATTGTTAACATATACAAAAATAAATAACCTAGTCGATCGCAGCACATATGAAAAGGGTAAACACAGGTGAAAATTAGAATTATTCATTTTAACATAACAAACAAGTTGAATGTTAATACGCCGCCTGATTCGAAAAAGTGGTCCGGCCATGGGACGTTGAAGGCGTGCTGCGAGTGCCGAAGGCAAGAGAGGGGGGAGAGCAGGAGAAGGGGCTTTCCCCCCTCTCGTAAGGGGGGTTTGGGGGGTCTCCCCAGAGAAAATTTTAAGATTTGGGATGCCCGTAAGTGCGTTTTCCTTGCATCTTGAAAGCATTTTTCATCAAGATTTTCAGTTAATTTTATAACAGTTTTCAAGGATAACTATCCGATATTTGCCCAATGAATGTTGATGTATTTCACTTCTGAGTGTCAGCCAATACAAAAGAAAACAACTATTTCGACCCCTCTGTGAGTCTCATCAGGCGGTGGCCTTAATAATGAAGGCTTTATCAAGATTCGAACTCGACAACTTGCCGTCTGTGTGAGCAACCATATACACATGACAATAAGCGAGGTCATTAGTTTCATCGTAATGCAACCACGATCTATTGGCGAACCACGAAGGCTGAAAACTTCTATTCACTGGATTTTTCTGACCAAAGGTGCGTTTCGGAAATTTACATGTCTTACTTTTATTTACACTGTCCCATGTCTTTGGAATATGGTTGGGCTAAGAGTGAGGTTGGGTGCGCACCATAAACCGGTTTAAGCTCCCCAGTGGTGTTTTTGCCACTGACCGTTCCAAGGCGGTGCCCCACTGTGTTCCTTTGTTTGTTCGTTTTGTCCTTGTGTGTTGACTTTGTGTGCGCGCGTGTGTGTATGCTTATTGTTTTGTCCTGATGTGTAAGCTTTGAGTGTGTGTGCGCGTGTGTGTGTGTGTGTGTGTGTGTGTGTGGTGCACGCGTTTGCGTTACTGGGGGGTTCGTTTTGAGGAGGCTGCGCTTTTGGTGCGTGGCATTCCCTGTTTGATATTTTTCTTTGTTTTTAGGTTGATTTGGAATTTCAGGTATGTCCATTTTGCAGCAATACGTTAAGCAACAAGTAAAGCATACGGTTTCAGAATGTAGACAGAAACGAAGTTTATATTATTTTAAAGTAGAGATGTACGTCGGCATTTTATTTGATTTAAAGTAATTATTTAAGATTATTCAAAATAATTAGAAGAAATTAGCTTTCGGTTAGATTTGTTTTATTATACCACGAAAACACAATTGTTTCCAATTTTTTTTTAAACATACGACAATTTCTTTTCCATCAAAGCAATTATTATAAATTATTTTTAAAAAATCGCCCTTTAGATCATATCGGATTAAAGATATATCAGATAAGCGTTTAATTATGATTAATCCAATCAAGCAGGATCGATACGCTTGACACGAAGTGTGCCGAAGTTTTCACACCCTGCGGGCAATCATGGCAGATACCGCTCGTTGCGGATAATTAGCAAGGCAATATTTCGGCACTTTTAATCTAAGCAAAAGCTGAAAAAAAACTGGTACGGCCGATATCATGCTCAGCCAAAAAAGTGGTGCCGGACCGCCCGCGACGGCCTTGTTAAGTATGGAGTGATCAAACAGAAACTGCGGACGCGTTTAAGTCACAATGTGGATGTATAAGAAACTGAAGAGGTTTCATGCTGGCACACCAAACGGGCGGAGGGGGTGGGTGGAGAGGAGTATATAAGCCACAAGATGGAACTGAGGCAGGTTTTCATGCTTAACATCAGGGACCCCTTTTTGAAAAATGTATAAAAACTGTAGAAAGAAATTTTCTGAAAATTGGCATATTTGTACATTTTTACTTTTTACAATAGTTAATCCAAAAATATGAGTCAATAATTTTTTTCAAAGATGACTTTGAAAAAAGTTTAAACCTGTCAGGAGAAGACGATACTCTTACTGTCTGTAAACAAAATTATAAATGTAGCAATGTGCTGCATATAACCAGACCACTAAGTTATTGAACAGTATATGTAATGATGCAGGTTTAACTCAGTACAATCTAAAGCAACAGTAACATTCATGAAAATAACTAAAAATATAACAAGACAAAGTATTAACCTCTGTCGTCTGCTTTTTCCCAGTATGCTGGTACATATACCAGCGAAATTGATATCATTTCACTGTTTAAACTAAAAGGTTATATTTCACTAAATCAACTAAAATGTTTTGTTATTTATATACTTAAATTGCCTTAAGGTATTAGGTCACTAATAGTAATGTTTACAAAATGGCCTTTGCTTGGTATATTCTGAAAGGTAACTGTGTTTTGCACTATTTTGCAAATTTTAAACAACTTTTACCGTGCCGTTTTTTATAAATTTTGAATAACTTATGGTATCTCCTCAAGCTCAAGTAGAGACAAATTTCAAAGTGATAGCCACTATCTAAAACGTTTGCAGAGAGCTCATTTTACCATTAATTTCAATAGAAGAAACATCAAACTATTGGTAAACAATTATAAAACACAAAATAAAAATGTCAATATCATTTTTTCTATGGTGCCTCAAGTAAACGGATTTAATGAGACAGAATTCATACTTCAACATTGGAAAAATAAGGTCGAATGATGTGTTTCTGTTTTGGTTTTTGCTTACTCCATTTAAAAATAACCTTAGGGAAGATGTAAAACCTACCTAAATTTCTTCCACAATATATAATCTAAGAGTGAAAGCAAAATAGAGAACTTTCACCGCGTGTAACTCAATATTTTTAAAGATGTGTAACTCTACCCCTTCTGTTTAAGTAGTAAATACACTTTGAACACCAAGAAATCGCTTATAAGATTCATATTTTTTCATTTTTGTACAAAAAATCAATAATAAGTCTTGAAAGAAGTAAAAACTTACTAGTAAAAAAGGAAAATAAGAAAAAAAAAATTTGGTCCCAGTAGGGCTTGAACCTACGCACCCCTAAGAATTGCAGTAAAAGTAGGTTTATGGTAGGAATTGAATACTCTTCAAAAAGGAGGTTCTCTGTTAGTGATCTAATACCTTAATGAATAAATGTGATTATTTGGAAGAAGTAGAGGCTATTATAAACACGTGACTGATGACGTCAAACACATTTAATTGTTACACCACAGACACCCAAATAAACACCGCCTGCAGGCGTATAATAACGCGGAGAAGGAATGTTAATCGCCAGCTTGCCCTTATGCAATTATATAATCATGTTCAAATAAACATTATTCATTTATTTAGCTTTATTACAAACTTGTCATTTGAAAAATATTTCAAATCTATGGAGTGTAGCCGGAAACCCTGAATTCGAATAAAGTGGATACTATGAGAAGCAACGTGGGAGAAAATGAGTATATTTGGTGTACAGAAACTCTTGCTCTGAAGAGGCTAATATATTTAGCAACTTATCTAGATGAAAACATTATCCTTTGTAAAGGGTTTTAGCTCTCCAGTGATGTGTGTTTCAAAAAGCTTGTACCTGAATGCGTGAATAGACACAATATTCCATAATTATAGAATACTTTTTCCTAACATATGAAACCTATCAAACATCACAATATTATCTATACTCTGCTAAAACAGTTAAATATTCAATAAAATATAAAAAGAAAGAAAGTTATTTGTTTGTTTTTGGTTTCAGCATTGTATTCCATGTTTCGACGGATATTTAAGTTTACCAGTGCTCCTGGATAATGTATTATTTACAAGTAACTGCCAACTTCACTACATAGATCAGAGGTGGAGGACTGATGTTTTGTATCAAATCGCCACGCCCCGCCCGAAAATCTAATTCGCATTCCATAGATTTGCGCTCTTTCTACTGAGCTAAGTGGGCGGGGTACAAGAATGAAAGAAAACATAGCGTTGATGTATGGGCGGCGGTTACCGCCAAAATTAGTAAATATACAATCAATTCATAAACAAGTCAGTCAGTGCAGTGCATTTCAACGCCTAAAACTAGTCTAAAACTCCATCCCGTCCAATAAATTTGCATTCAACGCATTGTATTTTGAAACCATTTAACACAAAACTTCATTCCATCCATCTAAACATGGAACGATGCATTGAAAAACTTGTTGCCTCAACTTCCTGTAATGGCGGCCAAGTAGACTATTTTTTCCGGCGGACAGAAATTGTTGAAATAATATAAATACTCAAGAGAAGTAGTCAGGACAGAAGGTTAATTATGTTGGTATTATAAAGTACTATTTCAAACTCTTAATTTATTACATTTTCAACATATACCGAACCGGGGAAATTCACGTTTTCGCTGATGTTAGGTTTTTATTATTTATGTTTCTTTTTTCTTCTGCTTTCATGTTTTCTGCCCAGCTGCTGTCCCGTACCGAAGTTTAGCACCCGAACAAAAACCTTTGTTTATATTGATCAAGCTCAGTTGCCGACAGTCATGACTACGCAGTCTTGTCTAATGTTATACCCAAATAGGTAATGATCTAATATCTTGGAGGGCGGCAATTGGACTTTATTATAATGTCAAGCAATGCTTACCGAAGTCTTTTTCTTTTATAAGTTACCCGCTTATTAAGGCACTCAAAATTCTAATGTCTCTCAAAAACAATATTTTTTATATATTACGAACAATATTTTTATTCATCATGACTAGTCTTATGAATCTACAATTTGCATTAGTTATCACGTTAATGACGTTCAATTCCTTCAGTTTTAGCCACTATCCAACAACTGGTATAGCGAGTGTTAACATGTCTCTTATTTATAACATACAGTTTCACTTTATCTTATTAAAATTGCTCCTACTAGCTGGCGACGTAGAAAAAAATCCTGGTCCGACCGAAAGTTTGTCCATATTTCATCAAAATATCCGTAGTGTTCGTAACAAGCTAGAGTATATCAAAAATAATTTTACTGATTTCGACATTATTTGCTTTACTGAAACTCACCTTACTGACGTAGTTGATAATAGTTACTTAGCGCTACAAGAGTACAGTAATTTTTTTCGTAAAGATAATACAGCTCATTCCGGTGGATTTCTTATATATGTATCATCATCTTTATATTCTAAACGTGTAGCAATACTTAAAGACTACCTCCCAGAGTCATTGTGGATCAAAGTAAGAGATAAATCAAAAACATATCTTATATGTACGGTATACAGGCCTCCGCACTATACAAATGAATCCTGGGACAGATTTAATATATGCCTAGAAAGGGCAGCCGAAATTGCATCTCAACTCATCGTTGTTGGTGATGTAAACGAAGACCAGCTTAATCCATCAGCCAGAAAATTCAAAGAACTGTTGTATCTTAATAGTATGAATAATGTCATAAACGAACCTACTCGCGTAACCGAAAATTCTCAAACACTTATTGACCCAATAGCAATATCCGAAGGGATTACAGTTTTTGATTCTGGGATTTTCAAAACCCCGGCTGATATAAGTGACCACTTTGGCACATTTATTTACATAGACTTTGATATCAATTCTGCAATTCCTTTTAAGCGAAAAGTTTGGAACTACAAATACGCAAATTTCGAACAGCTTAATAATCTTATTCGAACGTACGACTGGTCCATACTTTATAATGATACGGTTTGTAATGCCAGCGAAACACTTACACGTATTTTTCTTGATCTTGCCCAAAGGTGTATTCCAACAAGTTTAGTGACCATTCGTCCAAATGACAGGCCGTGGTATAACTCAGAAATCAGACACAAGTCCCGTCAACGCGATGGACAAAAACGCATTGCTCTAAATTCAAAAAAATCGTCCGACTGGAATCTCTACAAACAATTAAGAAACAAAGTAAATAATATGAAAAAGTATGCCAAAGAAATCTTTTATAATAACATAGAATTTAACCTAAGTGACATGAATGCTTCAAATCCTCGAAAATACTGGCATATAGTTAAAACTTTAATTAAGGAGAACACTGTAGCGTCAGAAAAAATACCTCCATAAAGAATCAAGATAATACTTACGCTATATCTGATTCTGATAAAGCTAATAATTTGAATGATTTCTTTGTCTCAGTTTCTACAGTAGATGACTCGAATACAAATTTACCTCATTTTACATTGAAGACAAACGAAACTATAGATACTTTTGATATAAGTGAACAAGAAATAACAGACATTCTTCTTAATCTAGACATCAAAAAGGCCAACGGTCCTGATGGTATAAGTCATCATATGCTTAAAAGAACAGCAAAAACCATTTGTATGCCACTATCTTTTATTTTTAACAGATCACTTCATGAGAATATTTATCCAAACTCTTGGAAAACCGCTAATGTTATGCCTCTTTTTAAAAAGGGGGACCGCGATTTGCCGTCAAACTACAGACCTATTTCATTAATCAGTTGTGTTGGAAAGGTCATAGAAAGAATAGTCTTTAAACACGTCTACAATCATTTATATACTTTAATGAGTTAATATACAAAAATCAAGCCGGGTTTTTACCTGGACATAGTACAGTTTATCAGTTAATAGATATCTACAATCAAATATGTAAAGCATTCGACGAAAAACAGTCTACTTGTATTGTCTTTTGTGACATCTCGAAGGCGTTTGATAAAGTTTGGCACAAAGGTGTTCTTTTTAAACTATTAATACAGTGAAGTACATGTAATTTTGACATGCTGTCTAAAACATAAACATGCTTACATTGATATTATATGATTAATAATTAACTCGGGAGATTTTTAGTGTTTGTTAATTTTGTCATTATTATTTCTATTACTGAGTCTGTTTCACGAAGCATACTTCTGACAAAGCTTAAATTAAGAAGAAACATGTTTCACGAAAATAAGTCAGATAAATCGCAGGAACAGTGTCAAATTAAATGTTTTTACCACAAGGTCGGTTTTAGGACAAATTTTAAAATATTCTTATGTAAATCTGATCCAGAATCTATATTTATAACAGGGCAAACTTATGAACTGATAGCCTTATTAACCTCTTACAATGCACGTACTCGTGTTTCGTTAAACGGCTTCACATTTGGCTGCATGGCATCAAATTTTGATACGCCGCTCCAAATCACACAACACGGTTTCAGTATGCATTAGACGGCGCCAAGTTTAATGAATCGTTTCATTTTACACTGCACGAACTCATGTTGCGTTAAACGTCTTCACATTGGACTGCATGGCATCAAGTTATTATACACCGCTCTTAATTACACAAAGCGGTTTCAATATGCATTAGACGGCGTCAAGTTGTAATAAATCATTTCATTTTACACTGCACGTACTCATGTTGTGTTAAACGGCTTCACATTGAGCTGGATGGTATCATGTTTTGTTGGATGATTTCATAGTACGGTGCATCGCAACGAGTTTTTCAATGCATCATTCCATGTTTAGATGGATGGAATGAAGTTTTGTGTTAAATGGTTTCAAAATACAATGCGTTGAATGCACATTTATTGGACGGGATGGAGATTTAGACTAGATGGCGTTGAAATGCACTGCACTGACTGACTTGTTTATGAATGGATTGTATATTTACTAATTTTGGCGGTAACCGCCGCCCATATTGATGTCACTCATCAGCGGCTGAATGTTAAACATAACAGATAATATGTGTTTTATGCAATTTTTTCATTATTCATATGGGCGACTCAAGAGTCGTAACTTTATTCAGAGAACCGGCGGCTCAGACTTGCCATCACTGGTTTCGTATTTACAAGATATTTGGATTTGTACGAGTACGTGTATATATGTGTAAGATTTCATTTTTAATAAGAGTCTAAGGGGTCAAAATTCAGAATACAATTTGGTAGTGCACTTACTAGATTCGATACACTCATGCGTATTCGTAACGTTGGGATAGTATTAAAATCACAACTCCGATTTTTCAAATAACGCCTGTGGTATAAAATTTCAAAATATTGAAAAATTTACACCTGCCTGTAAAACAAAATTGCGCCTTCAAAATATGTGAGTGGGTAATTAACCTGGAAAGCTCATGGCAACTCAATTTATGGTCAGATGTTCCAAGATTGGGGTAAGAATCAAAATAGTAAAGATGTATGGCCTTCGGCCCGGGTGTGTGTGCTTAGGGAGAGTTAAGGTTAATATAAACACCAAGATATATACAAGCTTTTCACTCGTGAAAGGGGCGACTAAGTGAAGGGTCATTTGTCTAAAGTCGCAAGGAAAAAATAGTACAGTTTATCTGAAAAAGAAAAGATACAGGAAAAATACTCAAATGCGCTATCTTGAGATTTAGGGATAGTGGAAGCGTCATGTAATATTACGAGAAAATGAATTCGATGACCCAATAATGTTATTCCTCCAATCGACAGAAATTTAAAGTTTTCAACATCATGTTAGTTTTTTGTCAGGTTCTCCCGATTATGTTTGACATGAGACAATATTAAATAAAACTTTTTATTCAATATTCATAGATGATATTTGTTTGTTTTGCAGTGTGATATCGAAATATATCTTCACCGATAAGAGAGACAATTGCATTTTCTTTTTATTTTAATTTGCTAATTTGTGAAGATCAACGAATTTTCTGTTTATTATATGCTTACATGTTCAAATAAGACCAATACTTCATGACAAAATTCGGATTTATTCAGGCTACCGTATTACATATGATGCATCCGCTAAATTACCATGGACAAATAGGTACATTGATATCGAATATTGGTGATTTTTGGTCCGTGAAATCAACACGACGCCAGTTTGTTTTTAAAAACAAAAACTGCATTTTGTATTTACAAAATACACATTTCGCGGCTAACAGACAGTGGCAAATGTAGTTAAGTAAGCATATTTAACTTTTCGGGTCAATGTCGTCAGTTCGTTGAATAACCGAATGCTTGCTCACGCTGAAGGTCAGATTAAAAAAACAACACGAAAAACGTAAACAACTGAGGAATATCCAAAATTCCTTGGTAAATCAAGCTACAGAATTAAATATTATCATGGATTTAATAGAAATAGCTAGGAAATATTGCTCTAGGAGCTGCACAGCATAACAAAAAAAGGGATGGAAGTTGAAACACAACTGGCTTGGAAAGTACTTCAACGAAAATGCTGGTATATGATGTCTTGTGATAATTAACTAATACAACAGCCAACTAAATGTACTGTCCCCAGTAAAATCTACCATACGATAGTGGACCGATGAAAAGTAGAGGAAGCACACACATATCTGTAGCTACAGGAATAATAAGGCCAATTGAGCAACCAAGGTAACATTCCTAGCGCATTACTATTATTTTTTTTGCAAACTTTATTATAGCTAGCTTGTTCTATATAGGAATGTCTAGCTGTACATGACTCATGTATGGCTTTAGTGTCAGAATTATTGTAGAGAACCAGTAATTCTAAAGGCAACAAAGGGAGGTAATTAAAGAATATATCAAGGGAGATACTTTTATCTTGAAGAAAAGAAGTTCGGCACTGTGAGTGATATAAAGAAATATCTCACTGATATTTTTCAATATTTCACCAGTTATCATAAAATAAAACGTCATATTTGTCGCTTTGACGTCACTTTAGCGTACATAATTGACCTTAACGTAAAAATGATCTCCTTACACTATGTTAAAGACATTTTATATATTTATAAAAGATGAGTTATAAACTTGTTGACTGGATAGAACGATTTACGAAAACAGACTAACGGACGTGAAATTACGATTCATCAAAAATGGACGTCAATGGGCGTGTTTGAAGATTTGCAGAGCAAGGATCACAGAAATCTATATAAAAAAGTAAAATACGCATAAAATGAAGAATATGCTGAATTTCATATTAAGGCAATACCAAACTGATAAATAGTTCTTCGGAAAATATTTTTAAAAAATGGTAGCGAGCGAGCGAATTTTTTTTCTCAATTTTGACTTTTTCAGAGGCGGGTAAATTTTACATGGAGTGAGCGATTTTTTTGATTTTTTTATTCTCAACTTGGACCTTTGAGGAGGTGGGTCTAATTAAACATGAAGTTAAAATATCTTTAGAAATAACACAGAAATAAAAAAAATTACAATGTGATTAACACAGTAGATAGTTTTTCTACATATTTTAAAGACTACATGAGTGCTTTTGCAAATAAATTCTTGCCAAAACTCACTGAATCACTTTGTTTTTACTTTTTATTTATAATAATTATTAATCTGGAGGCATGTCCCTTTAACGGCAGAGGATGAGGAATATTTAAACAAAATGGACACCTGTGTGGAACCACATATCTTCTGAAACCCATTTAGATTGCTTCGACACATGAGCAACTTTGTGTCACCAGTGAAACTCGAACCCACAGAGGTGAGGGGAAAGTGATAAACCCCTTGACCACTGAGACCAAACAGAGTATGGCATAAAAATGCTTTGACATTGCCCGAATCCCAGGCCTTAACAGATCAGGCTAGCTTAAGTTTTTCTGGTAGAGGTTCATTTCAAGCAAAAATGACAACAGACGGACAAGAATGATCCCAATATCGGCACCCTTAAAAATGTTGTTTGTTGTGCTTTGATTGACCTATAATTTTAAAGTTAGTTAGGTATGTTTTTCGTTGTTGTTTTTTTTTTTTTGTGTTGTTTTTCTATCAATTTTCTTACACTACTTATTTGAAAAGCTAAACAATTTTTGAAATTGGCTAAATGCATTTTATAGAATATTTGACTGTTGTAGTAAAAAAGTTACTTTCAAAAAGATTTGGGCTGAGACAATTTGATGGATCGGTCAGAGATCTCCAAACATTCATTTTTTAAGATAGCACTGGCCTTTGGCTTTAGATGTAACAAACTGATATAAATGTTTTGAAAAATTTATATCTCAACAATAATTCTGTGTTTAATCCAAATATTCTTAATTGCCTCCTCGAGGATTCAATCCAATAGAAAAAGTGGAAACTTCACAGGTCGCTCAACACAAAAACGAAAATGTTGCAGGCTCGGTTTGATTGAGCCTGTTCATGGACGATAGTGGAAATGTATGCTACCTTATTCAAACGGCGGTGAACATGGAACCTTCAATGATACACGGGTTATGGCGTGTAATTCCATGAAAAGCGGCGTTTGGTCCCCAGATAAAGTAATGGGTTTGCCCCAAACGAGAAAACAATGGGCAGAACTAAACAAACTGGAATTTAGAAAGGGGATCTGAGGTTATGGAGCCTGCATATCACAGGAACTGTCAAAAGACAAAATTAAAAAGCAGGCACCATATCCAAGGGGTGATTATATAATACCCAAGACTATGAAAGTGGGAGTATTGGAACCACCCAGGCCGAAACGGTCATGCTGAGAAACTAAACAGTACCAATAACACAACATAAAAGTCGTGCTGAACGATCTGAGAAGATCGAAATATAACAGCCCTGATTGAATGTACGGGGAGACATTTTACGGCCGCCACACGGCACAAACAACGCTGCTGTGATAATAAAATAGAAAAAGTGGAAACTTCCCAGGTCGCTCAACACGACAAAAACAAAAATGTTGCAGGTCGGGCTTTGTTCTTTTCACTGTACTGAACAATTCGCATAAGGTGCACACTACATCACCTGCCAGGACATATAAGCCCATGTGTTGCACTAGCACAGACACTCTGAATTTAAAACAACTGATGAACAACACCATAATTCCTGACTGTTTGAGTTTGGTTCATCAGCTTCTGATCAATATCACTCTGACGCATTAAAACAGCGATAAAACCTGTTTTGTCGAACGACATATCAGTTTGGTATGGCCTAAACAGAATGCCGAAACGGAATCATTAACTTCAATTTAGAATTTTAGACGCAGATATTTTGATCTACTTGATATTTGGAAACAAACGTAATTGATAACAATTTGAAGGCAATAACGTGCATACCACTTCAATGTTACAAGTTAAGGGATTTAGACAGAGTGACAAAACAGCTGAACGATATTCTTCAAGGTCTGTCAATTTCCTTATTATTTACTAACTGAACGGAGAGAATTATTTGCCTTTTATGTAGTATTTTTGATATCTGCTGGCCAGTTTAGATCTTTTACGATTGTAACACAACACTATTAACTCTTACCATGCTGGACACGATTGATTCTGCCTTTGTGACCAGTGTAGATCATGATCAGCCTGCACGTCCGTGCAGTCTTATCATGATCAGCACTGTTCGCCATTTATTTTGGTAAGTATCCCTTTTCACAGTTAATGGTACTGTCCAAATTGAAAGGTGGACAATTTCATTATAGAAATTTAGCAGGGTAAAGGCTAAATTGCTCGGTGAAGTTTCAGTGCAATGTACACAGCTTATGGTAAGTTTAATTTCTAACGTAGAAATATGTCTGTTACGGATGTTACGGATGTTACTTCAGGACGGAAATATGTAGTATATACATGATGTAAACAAGTAATTTTAGTTTCAAAATTACCAAACATATGTAAAATATGCTTGTCTTTCAACTTTATGTTCCCAAGTTAATATCTGTGTATTTAAAGAAGTTGTTATTTTTTGTTGTTGTTGTTGTTGTTGTTGTACTTGTTTGTTGGTGACATTTTAACTCTGTTTCGTTTCAAGTGGTTATCACCAAAAACGATTTATCACTTAACAAGCAACTATCAAAAATAAAAATATAAAAAAGAACGTTCTCATATGGTTCCAATTGCAGCAATTTTGAATTTCTACAAGCAAAAAATGCCATTAAGCATTATTATTTTCCTTATTTCTTATTTTATAAATTTAACGATATTTAAGATGATCCTTTGGAAGCACAGAATGCAACCCAAGCTCCTCACAGCGGTTACCTTCCCTTGCGTTCATTATAACAAGTACCGTAAGGGGAAGTAATCACTGCGGGGAGTTTGAATGCAACCAAGCAAAATAATAGCAGACTCAATTTGATTGAGTCTTTTCATGAGCTGTAATGGAAAGTGCAACAACTGTCACGTCCCCTAGCACAGACTGAGGCGGAATTCTATTTAATACACAGATACTGAATGGACTCCATGATCCAAAAGGACAAGAAACTATAACAACACTGAATCAAATTACGGGGAGACATTTTACAGCAGCCATACGGTACTTAAGGTTGTTGTTGTGATACACCTCTAGTTATTAAAATCTATAAGAAGATAATTTGGAAGCACAGAATGCAGCCAAGCAAAAATAATAGCAGACCGAGTATGACTGGGTCTGTTCATGGGAGGTAATGGAAAATGCTACACCCCTTACCAGCTTAGGTTGTCATTTTCTTCGTGAGACATTACACTTTAGGGTGTATAATTGTTCATGTAAGGAATCTATCTGACCAGAAGATCGATGGTTCTTTAGGTAGTTCTGCACGTTTGATAAACCGGAAGTTATGGCGTAACGTCATTTATCAGGAAAACGTGTAATAAAGGCTTACGGAAATGAAAATCATTTTTATTATTGGCACTGTTGATGTCTTTCTAAAGTTAAAATATGATATTAAAACATCTGATACGTTAAAAATTCAAAATAATGTCTAAAATTTGCGTGAAAGGTGCGGTTCACTTTAATCATTGTCAAATATCTCAAAATTAAGCACACGGACCTATACATTTTATTTCACCATATTATAAGCCATATTTTTATTTACAACTGTGGGAAGTTTCATTAAATTTTACACTATGGAAAACAATCTATCCTCGAAAATGTTATGAAAGTTATGATTTTCCCATAGACTTCCATTATGAAAAATTGCGTGAGGTCTAACTTTTTCAAATCAGTCTAGCAAAAAATCAAGCACACGATCCTATCTTTTTTATTTGCTGAATGTTTTAGGTATATTCTGAAGTTTTGAAAAATCAGAGTTTAATTAAATTCTACATTGTAGAAAACAATTCAATCCAAACGTGCAGAACTACCATAACAGGTACCCGCCCAAGCCAAAAACTATGTTCAGAGGCAGCTTTGGTCTTCCTCTCCATCAAAAGATGAAAATACATTTTGTTGGTGTGACTAAGAACTTAAACCAATAAAAACAATTATCAGTAGAATTTAAACCTATTACACGCATGTAGGATTAGTAATTTAAAATGCATCGCATAAGGTACTGAAGTAAACAGTGAAAATGCTAAAATATCATCAATTCTGACGTCGCGTCCTCGGTACGTCACCTTCTCTGAAGTTTGCATGTCTGCAACACATTGTTTGTTATTATAAATATTTCCTTTACTTGACAGTCAAACATTCTCCATTTTATTGAATGGCCATCAGTGGTCTCGACTTATCCGAAACTTCAAAATTACCATTTCCTTTCCGTGAACACATATCAGTTCACATTTAGTAGTCCAAAACCTGTATTTCGTTAACCGCGAAGTAGTATTTTAATCGTTTTATTCCCCTTGAGTATTCGTATTAAATACTGAATCTAATTTATGTTAAATCTTTTGTGAAAATCAAACACACACATCCTGCTTGTGGGTATCGAATGCTAAATTCTATGTACTTTTGTAATAACTAAATGTAAATAAACGTCAATTTACGTGGGTAAAGGGGAAACTCTCAGAAGATATTTTAAACAGAAGTGTTTTCGCATGTCTAGTATTTAAGTAGTTATTGTCTTCAGTGTCATTTCACTTTCTACTTCTTACACGGAGTTTGCATAGATTTTATTTTCATCAAGGTTTGTTTTAAAGCTACATACATAACTAGATTTTTCATTAAGTTAAGATATAAATGAAAAACAATACTTTCATTAAATGGATATTTGGAACAAAATTGGGCTTGTCTCAAACTTCTATTTCCAGTATATGTGTGTGTGTTCGAGTTTAACGTCTTTTTCAACAATTTTTCAGTCATATCACATTTTCATCTCTTGAATTAAAACTCTATATTTATAGATAAATTGAACGAATATTAAGATCTTAGAGAAAATTGAACTTTGAAAAAAATCTCGTTTTCTTAGATGCAACACTTCGTAACAAGTTATTTTATGTGTATTGTTACATATGCAGCCTTTAATAATTCACATATTATTGTTTTTGTTAGATGGATGGTAAGAGAGAAGTTAAATTCCAGAAGACTCTACTGGACAAAGACATTTACCATGAAGTATTTGAAAAACTTGGCTATTCAAAACTTCTTGCACAAAAGCGAGTTCCTTTATATAACAGATTGGCTACATATGTAACGTATAGTTTTCGAAAGTGGAGCCGAAACAGTGACATCATAGATTTTGTAGTTTCTGGCAGTCGCAGCGAAGGTGTGGGTGCATTCTACGAAAGTGACCTAGATGTTTTGTTTGTTCATCAGTCAGTAAAATGCGTTGACAGCATTCCGCCGAACTGGAACGAAACTTGTCCGCAAATTGCATTTGAGTTTGATTTTAAGCAAGCACCAAGTGGATACACAAAACTAAAGTTGATGACACTGAAGGGCCGTAGAATATCTAACAATTGTTTTGTAGAAAATATAAAAGCAGCCCTGGTAGAAATAAATGACAGTAAATATTTGAGAAATGACCTGCTGTTAACTCCCGCATTGTGTAATCTATATCAAGGATGCTTTAATAGAGCGCCATCTCTTTTCGGTAACATTACCGGTCCGGCAAGGTCACTAAGGTGTGACTTTTTACTATTTGATATATCCGTGGATTATGTTCTTGCATTTCCATGCTCTTGTCCATCTGTGGTTGATTCTTGGTGTAATCGTGATAGAAAATGCGATTGGCCTAGCAATGACTTGATCGAACAAGTGAAACAGTTAGATGTTTTGGTTGTACCTGTTGGGATGCATGGAAGTAAGGACCAGGAATTACAATGGAGAATTTCTCTAACGCCTGCAGAACGAGCCTTAGTGCATTCATTTAACGACGCTCAGATCAAGGTATACGCCGCTTTGAAAATGATAGCGAAGTATGAATTAAAACCAATTTGTGAAAATATAACTTCATATATTGTGAAAAACATTTTATTCTGGGTGTTTGAAAAGACAAATCATTATAGTTTAGGCGATAATTTTGTTGATATACTGCTTTATTGTTTGCAATATTTAAAGATGTGCATTAAATGGAAGTATTTGCCAAGTTACATGATTTCATCCAAGAATTTGTTTGAAAATAAAATTTCAGAGAGAGAAAAGGTTGGACTAACTCGGAGCCTTGACATTATGATAGAAGAAGGCCTAGGGGCATTGCTGAGATGTCCTTTGGTCAAACAGATGATTACGTGGAATAAAAAAGAGTTCCATGAAAAAATACTTTTTCGAGAAATAGTGGAACAATTTTCCCTGTCGATGGCATCAGCTCCATGTGAAGTAACAGAAAAGATATCTAAAATTTTCTTCTCTTCTAAAAAGTCCAGCTTACTGGATGAGGAAGTTTTAAACCTTATAATTAACCTAGTGTTGCCACATGTACGCAGAACTAATCTGTTTGGCTTTTTCACCCGATTGACTATGATGACAAATACAGAAATTTATTATTGTTTGCTGAAGGGAAGGATGCTTGGCTACGATAAAGGCTGAAATTAGTGATGATATCTGTTCCAATAAATTAATCACAATTTAAATAATGGTGTTATTGTGTTATATTTTTTATTTTCCCTATGCAAAAAAAATATAAAGAGATTATTACTTCAAACATTTAAAGTGGTTGTATTTTGAAATGTCGATAGAGCTATTTTCCTGATAGGAATTTATATCTAATTTTACATGGGCCATAAACACATTAATACAGCGTAAAAGTTTCCGCATGCGTTCAGAAACTGAAATACACCTACTATTTCGATAAAAAAAAGAATACATAGAAAAGTTGCGTTCACGGAATTGCGGGTTAACAGTTGTATTATACAGTACGTGATAGACTGCAAAATCCTGCACTTAAAAGGTTTTATGACGCGGAAATATCACTCCCTTATAGAACTCGGAAAATACAGGATTTGAAAATATCATTATTTATAAATAGTTAAATAATAATAGTAATCCTCCCGGAAATTATCTTAATCTCATATTTTTCACAAATACAGATACAGAGGGAAAATATTCTCCATATATATTCATCTTCAAAAGGACATACTTCAGAATATTCCATATCTTCTTGTTGTTTGTGAAATATCTTAATGCCTATCAACTTATAAAACTAAAATCAAAATCAAAATAATAACTCTTAAAAAATGAAGCAACAAAACAAAGCCCGAGGTATTTATAGTTAACCACAAGTGCGTTTCAATTTTGTACATATGTGCATAACATATGTGTATATAATGGTATTATCAGTCCAAATATTTATCAGAAGATGTTATATTTCAATACCAAAATTGTAAACATCCCTCATTTAATTAATGGCGTGTAACATCGTTAGGGATTTATATTTGTCAATTAACCGGCTCGATAGCCTAGTGGTAGAGCGTCCGCTTCGAGAGCGGGAGGTCGTGGGTTCGATCCCCGGCCGCGTACCAAAGACGTGAAAATGGTACCAGTAGCTACCCTGCTTGGCGCTCGCCATTAACAGGGAAATGACTTCTCTTCTCTCATACCCTCGTTGCGATAGATTCCATCAGGAATGAGTTGTCGAGAGTAATTAATATGAGTTGTAGAACTTGCTTGACAATCGACCTGAAATAAATTAGTATAAACTAACTCTCTCTAGAGCCATAGATGACTCTACTGTCGTTACTGTAAACATATGTCAGATGTTTACTGTTCATCATAAAATTTCATCAAATAAAAGTTTAATATTTGAACTTCTAAATTATTTTTTGACATCTCTAAATATGGTAAATTTATATAAAATAAAAACAAAAAATGTCCCAAAATTGCCAGTTCTCCTCTTTGTGTATCCTTAAACGTTGATTACATAACTAATTAATTTCAAGTTTACTACATTAAATAAAAAAAATTTTAAAAACTGAACTGTTAGAATATGTCTTAGTTCTGAATAGGCAGAGAATCGTTCGATTGTGAAATGTTTTTTTCATATACAGTACATGTAGTAGATCAAATATAAATGTATTAATCAGTCAGCACCTGTTTGAAACTAAGATTGAAAGCTTTCATGTCATACGAGCGGACGACCGTATCTGTTTTGCTGTTTCTTTTTTCAGTAAACGTTTTGTTTGCAAAAAGTCTGGAGAACGAACTATACATATGAGGCTTTAGGGCTCAGTGGCTCGGCATGTGCTACGGCAGGCGACAGCTCCTTGATCTCTGGTGACAGCCGCAGGGCGGATGCTGTCTTGGACTTGGCGCATATACATGTGCGTCTTTTCCAGGACGGACATCTTCTCTGAGGTAGCGCTGAAGCTCGGTGAGACGGGCGACCACAGTAGCGTTGCCGAGCCACTCGGTTACAAGGCCCAGACACGTGAACACGCTATCCTACATACGAATCGGATCTCCTATAACATTAATGCTAACCGTGTACTTATAAAGGTGTTTTTAAAATGGACAACAGTTGAAAGGTTTGTGTTTATGAATATGATATTCAACATGATATTTCCTTAAATTTATTCAGTTGTGTTTTCATTTAATCAATCTGATATATATATATATATATAAGGCGGCATATACGTAATTTGCAATGAATTTTGATAAACGTATCCTAAAGGCGTAATATATAAACAATATATTTGCTTTATATGAAAATTTATATAAAAAAAACAACTTAGCTATAAATATCTCAACTATTTTAAGCTGTGCGCCGTCTCAGTGTCAAAATAGTTATAGTTTATTTCTATATATAGTCTATTCTCGAATCACAGGGTTTATTTCCCAACACTTTTTGACTTCTTTATAAAAGTATACTGTATTTTATTTATTATATGCATTTCGTATACACAGCACTATGTCACGTGTCTTGCATTGAGTACTCTAACAATTTAAAAAAATGCGTTAATATTTGTATTAGTTATAGGTTGTATAAATCAGCATTATCATGCGTGCACTAAATAATTATAGAAGAAACAAGGAAGTTATATAATTGCATTAGTCCTGTGGTACATTACATTCTCAGGGTGTAGATATTTTCCCATTGATCATGGGGGCAAGGGGGCAAAAAAAATCTTGAAAGACGCATTGATACTAGTGCGAGAAACATCATTTATTTAAGTGTACTCGGGTATTCGTAACAAATTTTCAGAAAAAAAAAATTAAACTTTTGCTTCAACATGTACAATTTCGATTTTATACATTCATGACTAGACACTAATTGTCGATAAAACGCATGATCTGATTTATGAAATAGCACCACAGGTACCCTGCGGGTGGACGAATGGCCGCCGTGTTGACTACCCGCCTTGATTTGACAGATATCTATGTTAGTCCACACCAAATTAATTTCTTGGTTATTGGATTTTTTCCAAAACATTTAGGAGCGGGCGAGCGAAATGAAAAAAAAATATTTCACCTATTTTTGGAGCAGGCGAGGAGCGATTTGAAGAAAAAAGTAAAAGAAAAACCTTGTCAGAAGAACCAACAAACACTGCAAAACATATCAACAAGGCTTAAAGATACATAAAAGAACCAAAGATCCTTAAATATTGAAAGTTTAATGACAAACTGCCCAAAATGTACATGGCAGCCATTCAACACCTGACTCCAATATATGTTTACCGGGACGCGCTACATTGTAATATTTAAAAACATTGAGAGATATAAACAAGATAAAGGAACAGCAATCGGATACAAGAAAATCGGGAAATTTAACCATGTTTCTAGTGTATAGAATTAATTAGTTTCCTAGGCAAACCAGTGCCCTAGCCACATAAACTAGCCCTAATTAAGTTCCATGTCGAGGGCTGAGCGCGAAACTATTGTATCTTGTTCATTATCTAAATACAGTTACAGTAGTTTCGCGCTCAGCCCACGATGTGCGTATTGTGTTCATTTTACATAGCTGATAGAAGCAATATACCATCCCTTAAAATCAAAGTTATGCCAACAATATTTTATTTCTTACAAGTTATGAGGGTAAACAGCGGGACAAGCATAAAATATTTTATGCCTCTTGCTTTACATAACTTTTGGAATAAATGAATGTGCGACTGTCAAAGGCTTGAGCCCTTAATAAACTAAAAGCATGTATTTTACAAATCTCACATTAATTTACACAAACACATGCATGTAGTTCTACTGTTCTAACTATATTTGTCCTTAAATGCACAAACAGACTGGACAGCAGACCTGTTCCATTTTTATCACATGTTTTAACTCATTATTTGGCATCAAAGTAAGGTATGCACATAATGGATTCATGGAATAGGTAGGTAAGACTTAATTTTTCCATTTGTACAAAAAGTATTAAAATTGAAATTGAAAGTCACTCGAAACCAATATAATTTTGATTGGCAATCTGATCAACATTTTAGAATGGACAAATCATGTGAGGATATTCAGAAACTACCTGAAACAATTACTGTTGTATCACACATACAAAATTGAATTTCATTACTTTGGTACCAGTTAAATTATGACCAGGTGGTGTATTCAGTTTGGACTATATATTCAGTGTTACATCATGTATTATGCATTTTAAGTATCGCAGCAAAACTTTTGTTCTTATCACCAAAAATTATTTGATGACACTGTTTTAAATGAGATGTTGATGTTCATCTTGAGAAGAAAATGCCTCGCGAAAACTCTTCCTAATGACCATTCCCAGGTTTATTTACACTATCTAACTGTCATGACGGCTGTCAATTTTGCATACTGGTGCAATTGTTGAGACAAATACAAAGGCAGAAACATGTTCCTCTGGTGTTTTTATAGACCATTATGAGTAAAAGTATTAAATTTTATGAATCCCTGTTGCTACACAGTGAAGAAAAGGCTCGTACGCGGTGATAAAGGACCGCTCTGAAATTTTGAACTCAGTCTGCAAAAATTGAAGCGGGTGGAAGCTGATTTTCAAAAAAATAATAATTTTTATTCTGAAAAAAAAAATAGAGCGGTAAATCCGTTGACCAAGTAATCAATTTGGTGTAGCCTTATTGAAATTGTTTATATATGTTGTCAATTTAAATGCTTTTTTAAAATATTCTTATTTCACCGATGATCATAAAAAAGACTTTTGACTATGGACGTTTAGTGAAACAGGTTTTGGAATGCTTCAAAAATTAAATCAGTAAAGAAATCTTTTTTTTTTTTTTTAAATTGAAACTTAGTCAACGAAGCACATAACAGCTTGTTAAATGGTCCAGACTGACTACTGATATGGATTCAAGGCATTTTCTCTTGAATGGAATATCACTTGTGAATTTTTATGGGTGAGGAAGGAGAATTGAGACACAAGTAATGAATAAACACCTGCTTGGTATAGAATATGACAGAAAGAAAAAGTATGGTAATTCGAAACACCCTATATTTAATGATATGCTGTTAATATAAATAAGCTTTTTTATTATTTATATTCAAATTTCACGTACTTATATTGTGACATGAATATAATGTACATCTTGTACATGTATTATTGATTTGAGTGCATCATCGAACAATAAAGTAACCATCCATTGAAGAGAGCAGGCCTATAATTTCTCGGCAAAGTCAATATAATACATCCTTCTATAGAGATTTTTACTCGAAAAAAAAAAGATGGGTTTTTTTTGTGTGTGTTTATTTCTATACTGTTATGAACCAGATTTTATGCTTAGTTAACAGGCACGAGTTCGGAAATGAGATGAAAGATCAAATGATATATGGCATCTAAACAAGGCTAAAATCCAGTGCCAATGGGTTCACCTCCCACGCCGTTGTGGAATTAATTCTCCAAAAAATTACACAAACTATTACATATGTTTTAAGATTTGTGTCTTTGATAGCTCCAAAACATATGTTCTTTACTCTCTAATTCTATTTACTATTATTTGTGAAATTGTAACGTAAATTAAAACCTTTTGTTACTATTTACAGTAAGGAAATTAATACCTAAAATATATACCTATATAACTCATGTTTCTTTCTTTTGTACTATTTTAGCTCCCCTGAGCACAGAGTGCTCGGATTGACCTATTGTGATCACTCACCATCCGTCGTCCGTCCGTCTTCTGAAACCTTGTAGTGGAAGTTGTCAATACTTGGACCGAATGTTCCCAAACGAAAAAAAAAACATAGTGTAACAAACTTCTATAACAAACAGCTTATCTTATACAGTATACCATTATCATAGAATTAGTGCAAATGAGCTTGAAGTATACATTACTATAACAAACCACTATATCAATACACTATTATCAATCAAACTGTATTATGATATGCAAATTTATTAGGCAAATGGTATACTAAATATTACTATTGATAGTATAATATACTAATTTTATACTACTCATAATATACTAATCGTATACTGCTAACAAACTATTAATTCTATACTATTAAAGAAAACGAAGTTAAAAGATTTCGCCAATAAATGAGGATGATATTATGCAGTATGCAAGAAAGATAAAATACACTTACATTGTATATGTTTTTATTACATTTGTAAACCGTTAATGCAGACAAAATAGATTTTTTTTTGTAATTTTAAGTGACCGTTACTGTAAACAACATTAGGGGCTCAAGGGCAAGCAACAAGAATCTGGAAGAGGACAGGGTGCTGAGCTGATACAATTAGAGATGACAATTATATTATATACTCACCAGCTGTAACTGACCAACATGAAAAAAAATATTTGCTTTAGTTAGGTATGTCAGAACTGATTTGACATTTTTCCATATACGAAAGATTTAACACATTATAAAAGATAAAATATAAGCGCAGAATTCTCGGTAGCACTGAGCACCCCAAACACAGCCAGAGACCCATGAATTGCAAAGTAGGCCCACAATAAAAAGAAACTGTAACGAAAACTATAACAGACAAATCGCTTCAAAGATCCAACAACAATTACATTTTAATTATATGCTAAATACAAAATGGGGGTCAAGAACTTGCAATTATATAAGCACATATGAACATATCAATTAAGATTCAGTTTTACCTATACACAGGCCTAGGAAAGTACTATATAATGATGAACCTATATATTCAGGTCAGTCGGGGTATCCACATTCAAACGTTGGTAATTTTATCTATTTCAAATTTAGTCAAGTTAATGGTTTCTTCGATAAACTGATCATCTAACCAATTGTTTTGTTCTCACTGAAAGCGTAATACACTATTAGATTTTCAATGCAGGTACTTTTAAAATCTGATTTTCCTAGTATAAAGTTAGTAAACATTATTTGCCTAAGGAATGACATGAATATAAGAACTACTATATTTAGTTGACAAAGATTTCCATTAAAAATTACACAGCCAATATTCATTAGAAATGTAATCTTGTAAAGTTAATATATCCTTCCCCCACGCAGTCATGACAGTTCGAAAAAGTGAACTCGGAAGCTGCGCCCTTGTTGTTTGGTTCCGATTCTTGATATATACAAATACCTTTCAAATGCAAATATATAATTAGAAATTTTATTGATATCACTTTTTAAATACTTTCAAATTAATGTTGTTTTTTTTTACAAAAGTTGTTTCTTTTTAAATTGATTGACAACCTTTATTTATGTAAGATAATAATAAGAACAATTAAAAAAGAAAAAGGCAATCAAACCTTCCTGAGTTTTGTTTAAAACCGATAAAAATCCAGGTTAATTACCACTGTAACACCTTAATCCTGTCAAAACCATAGCAACCCCTTAGCTACCGAAGACCGTAGATTATTCCTCTCTGTAAACAATGCAGAAATGACCAGAAATAATTGTTTATTTGCAACACATGTTCCGATGACATAATATACTTAGAATATGGATGAAAATGATCGGATCCTTCTGTAAAGGGAAGAACAACTAAAAAAGCTAAAAGTGTTTAAGCCGATTCCAAGAAATGGAAATGAAAATGTACTTTGCAAAAGTAAAAGCATTAAAGAAAACTTTGATTTTAAAATCTAATTTTATTTGATTTAGAGCAGTTAAACTAAATCAGATATCACCCAGACAAACTATAATTTTACGAAACCATATGTAAGTAGGCATACAGATTTAATTCATTTTTATCAGAACGGAACAGAAAAGAACAGTACTGAATTTATTGATATAACTTTAGCATGTACAATTCATCGTTATAAGAATAAAATATACTAAACATGCATAGCAATGCAAGTGTGAACAAAACAAAAGAACATTAGTTAAAATGCATTCAATATTGGTTGCAATGTGACCTGCCATGAGAATCAAGGACTAATGTTGTAAAGTCTTAAAAGTAATATTCCTTAAGGGATAATCATCCTTCGGGAATAAATGAACACCGAATGTACAATAAAAGCTACTACACGAAGGTGAATATTGTTACTTTATTCTATACCTATTTTATCTATCCAATCGCGAACGTTCATTTGCAACACGTGACCGTACAATATATTACGGTATTTGGATGTACGTGCGTACAAAAATCCTGTATTTTCTGTATTTGGACGCACGCGCATACAAAAAATCCTGTATTTTCTGTATTTGGACGGTTCAACAGTCCCATGTTAAACATACGATAAAGCCCGAAACGCGTGAAAATGTTCCGAATTTAAATCGGATGAAGTAGGCGCTCTATGTACAGAGTTTGATTATGCGTCTTGAAATCTGGATTTAATTTGAGGTTTTTTTTTTGTTTACAACACACGAAAAAGATTAAAGGGATAACAATGCTATCTGATATAGATATTAATACGTTCGTTAATAATCAAAAACTTAAACAAAATACAGTAAAAAGGATCATCAGATGTTGGAATATTTGAAAAGTCGCTAAAAGAAGCCGTTCCGGACGAAACCTAGAAATTGGTATCAGCCCTGACTGTCTGAATAGCTACCTCAGCAGTTAAGAAACAAAATGGAGAAGATTATGAATGGCAGCGGGCGGGCGGTCAGCATCCAAAACATGTCTGCTCTATAATTCAGTTTTCGTCGGATCTTCACCAAACTTGCTGACAATGTTTGTGGGCATTACATCTCGGCCAATTTCGATAACCAGCCAAATTGTACCAGGCACTCTTTGATTATAGTCCTTGAATTACTCGAAAAACGGGGACTTTAGCCTTGTCCTCTCTTTCAAGTCGAACAGTTTTCATCCGATCTTCACCAAACTTGCTGACAATGTTTCTGGGCATAATATCTCAGCCAAGTATTATTACCACCCAAATCGCCAAATGGCTGTTGTAGGGAGGGTGCACCATATACTTTTTTTTAATGTTGATAAGCAGAAAAAAAGAACATTCAATGAATTACGTATATTACGTATGAAGTGAAATAAATATAGAATAAAAAGTTTATTTAAGGTCTAACATTGTTCTGTATAATATATATTTGCACTCATACCAAGCTTGGGAAAACTAGAAACGGCAGGAATACAATATTCAGTGAAACATTTTTAATTCAAACTATTATTTTAGTAAGATAAAATATATATAGAATAAAAAGGTTATTTAACATTGTACTGTACAATACGAGATATATTTGGACTCGTACCCAGCTGAGAAAACCATATTGAACTAGCCTAGCGGCTCGTCCAATATGGTTTTCTCAGCTGGGTACTCGTCCAAATATATCTCCGTATTGTACAGAACAATGTTAAATAACCTAATATTATCATACAATGTAGTCTGTCTTTCAATTGTATTACACTCTCAATAAGCCCGCGAGATAATACTGTCTGTCTCTTCGTACCGCTATACCCTTACTTCACCTTACCTTTATCATACGAATAAATATGTACTGCTTAGAATTGTCCAAGCGTGATGATATACTTATAGTCCATTACAATACTAAATATGAAATCCAATGTCCAAGTATAATGGTAAACTTATGGTATACAATACAGTGCTTATTTAGTAGATACTTTTAAAATATTCGTGTTGGAAAACACTGGCATTATTTTTTAAAAATAATTTTACAAACATTTTCCTTTTCATTAAGTTGTTTGACATTTTATCTTACCCTAAAATATATGCAATTACTTTCAATTGTAAAAAAAATACACAGTTTAAATAGAATACGATGTATATCAATCGTTTATAATATGGTGAACAGGAAAGGGTCATGTTCCCATGATCTGATCATCTGATAAACATTTTGATGTTTCATTTCGACGGTTTTCCATTTACTCTAGAAAACTGTTTAAACATGCACACATACTCTTCCATTTTTCAGTTCCTATATCATTACATCACTTTAGGTCGAGAAAGTCAATAATATTCAAATCACTAAAAAACGGGTTTTGATCTTACCTTGCTATGATTTTGCTTTAGCCTGCAGCACCTACTTTGTGGAGCCCATTAAGGAATTTATATGTTGGGTGAAATAGATATTCTATACAAGAGAAACCAAAACTTATCTCCATTTGCAAAACAAGTGGAAACCTTGGCAAGTTGATGTTCATGCTTTCAATTGTTAGAGAAGTCTGCGGGTGAAGACAGCAATTACTGTCTAAAATGTTTCGTTTCAAATGTTTCAAAATATAAACATATACATTGTTGGACAGATTGTTTGAATTGCGAAACAGACACAACAGATTAAAACGTTTCAAAATATAAACATTTAGAATCTACATTGTTGGACAGACAGATTGTTTGAATTGCGAAACAGACACAATAGATTTTAGTCCTGATGACTGCCACTAAAGATCTTTACCCAGACTTCCTGCCTATGGTGACTCCCTATACCAAAGGTACTTCTGCATTTTGTAGAGTATTCAGTGCTTAAATATAGTGCCACAGAGTTTTGTAATAAAGTTTATTTGATGTTTATAGTACAATGACAGTTGGTTACATACCTCTGTTACATAACCGCCTCGGTAGCCTAGTGGTAGAGCGCCCTCTTAGAGTCCGGTAGGTCGCGGGGACAATCCCTGGCCGCGTCCTACCAAAGACGCGTAGCTTCATCGCTTGCATTTAGCATGATAGTACTAGTACTGGTCAGCCAGGTGTCAGTATAATGTGTCTGGTTAGGGTATCATGCTACATGTTTATAGCGTTATATTCTAGTGAGGCAGCACTATGAAGTTGGACATTGCGCTGTCTTCTACAAGTAATCTAGACACCATCGTTTATATGACAAAAACATTGTTGAAAAAGACGCTTAACCCGCATACATATACACACCTACTTTATACATGTATGAAGAATCTTCACTTTTTTATTAATCTACCCTAAAAAGGATGCCCATTCCCTACATGTTCATACATAATATCAAACAGTTTCATTGTCAGACATCCTTCTGATATACAAGCTCAGCTCAACATTACGGTAACAGAGATATTTCTTTTATTGTTTTTCGTGTAACAACTCATTAACAGTCAGATTAGCTAAGGAGACTGGTTATATTACTAGAAATAATTTCAGAACCTTAAACTAATTACAACAGAAAGTTTTACTGCTGATTTATAATTTTTAGTTACTTTCGCAATACAGAAAAAAAGTTCAGGAAAGAAATCAAAGCCAAACTCTTAAGTGATATTCAAGAGTAGCTTCCTTTAGATCTTAATTAAATAACGTATTGCAGGTTTACCTATTAATATAGAATCAATTCAGTATCAATACTCACATTCATGCATTACATAATAATGCAGTTTCAAGAAGCAATTTACAAATAACTGCTTTAAATGTTTATGAAATGCGAGCCAATATTAATATTATCAAGTAACCCGCCCATCTGCAGTATAACAATGTGAATACCTTTTTGTTTACGGAATCCCCTATAAATGTTTTTCTTGGTTCTGGATGTGAGATACACGTGTTTGGTGTTCAGCCCCTATTAACTCATATGCGAATGTTTGTTTTAAAAACATATATATATAGATTTTGTTACAAATTCTATAATGTTTGGAATTTTATACACCCCAGCCCTTTTTGACAAAGGTGGTAAAATACGAGTACATGCTAGAAATCTTTCTTTTTCTGATATGCAAAGCAAATATTTACACGACAGTAGTTGAACAGGACTTTTCTGTGTTTCATTTCCTTACATACTACGTATTTCACACCAGAAGTTTATGCTGGAATTACTTCAACCCCAAAAGTTAAACTGACCAGCCTTAAAACGCTTTATGCAATATAAGCTTTCGGACATCACTGCTAGTGAACCAAAAGGAAGACTTGTATAAAGTTTCGGAGGTGCAGTCCTTCTCTTTAAGTCCCTGCGACATGGCAGTCAGATGGCCGATTTTACAAACAGAGGTTTTATTTGTACAAAATGTACACAGCACTTTCTTTATTCAAGTTTTTGATGTTCATTCCATTTCTTTTAAAAAAATTCGTCCAAACGCATTTTTATAACGAATAAAACATAACTCCTTATTAGCATTACTAGTGTTAAGGTATGACGATAACACAAAGTCAAGATAAGAGCCTATTTCACTATGTAACTGCATGTTCAATTGCATGTGTAAACTGTATTCGTTATCAGGCCTAAATACTATTTAACCCATTTAAAGTAAGAAGTGTTGTGGTTTGCTATTAATAAAGTATGGGTGTAAATATTATAGTTTTAGGGGCTGGGGTAGTCGGATTATCAACTGCAGTAAATATACAAAGTAGCATACCTAATGCATGTGTTAAAGTTATCGCGGATAACTTTTATGAAGGCACAACAAGCTATGGTTCTGGCGGACTGTTTATCCCGACCTCACAAACTCAAGATGGATCAGACGTTGAAAAATTGAGGCAAGATTTTTCTATGCAATATCTGATATCGTTTTAATGAACATTGATCTTAAATATCAGAAATATGAAACTGTTTTTGTTAACGTAAAGCTTATTTACAAATGTATTTTGTAAAATGGTAACATTTTAGTGTTTAGCAGCAGTAGTATGTAAGGTATTCAACCTGATATGACAAATGGTAAATAAAAAATTCTCTATGTGCGATTTCGGCATTCCCTGGCTATTTCGGAAGCATTTTGCACATTGTTCTATATACATATCCGAAGAATTCCGATTGCATAACGAGAATACGTAAATACACGGACAAAGCCGAGTGTCATTACGAGGTGCAGTGTAACGCTTTATGAAATTTTCTTTACTAAAATCTCCAATGGTTTGTAGCATGTGCTATATTTAGAAACTATTTATACCTATATATTTTTGGAAAGGTCTTTTAAATATGAAAAAGATATATATCGGACAAAATTAAATATAGAGCTGATGACTACAAAAGATATAGTTTACTAAATGGAATACAATAACTTACCAAAGTTTCACTACATTTTATGCAATCTGACTAATTCATCTGTTGTATAATTGGATTTCTAATATTGCTTTTTTATTCCCACCAATCTTATTTTATTTGAACCAACCAGACGAGTCGTTTCAACAAGGCTAAAAGGGACTGGACTCAGACTTTGGCTAAAATAGAGTATCTTTAGAATAAAAGTTTCATGATATTATGAACGTAAGAACATGAGATTTTGTTTTTAAACTATCTTTTAAAAAAAAGGAAATCAAAAGAAAATCACGCCCGAGTCGTGAATTGAACCCGGACCGCCGCGGCAATAAATATTTTCCTGCTTTTTTCACCAGTACACCACAGAGGAACACGTACTTATCGATGATTAAATTTAAGGCACTTTACCTCCGGTACCCCTACAAACGCTTTTTTATTTTGAATGGATAAAATAAGACAAACAATTATTTCTCTTGTGTTTCTATAAGCTTTTTTATTAGATCTATAAACCCAAATGTGATACTTCTAGTATTCACATATATCAATCAAAGCACTGAAAGTACTAATGGGGCGGTGCATTTCAGCTGTATTTGTATAACATGGTAAATGGTTCATACAAATTATAGCCCCAACCCCCCCCCCCCCCCCCCCCCCACCCCACAAATATTCAAGGACTTCTCAAGAAATTTTCAGGGTTCAAAAAATCGAATTCAATCACTCTTTTCCTGCATTGCTAGCATTATATTTCGTGCAACAGCCACAGAAGTCGATCAGAGTACATGCCCTTGAACACTCTTCATAGGCAGTTTCGTACCCAAAGAGATTGGTTCTCATGTGAAAAATGCGATGTTTATTAGTAGTGATTTTGTTTCCTTTATTTAGATTTTTTTTTGAAAGTTTTTTCAGATTCCTTTGATAACAGCTAAACCATTTCAGCTTCAGAGATGTTAGTGTGCTCTTACGGATATCTCAAAAGTAAATGGACGCGTCTATCAGAAAACAGAAATAGCGCCAGACCAACTTTGCTAAATAAACTAGAGCTGTCACTAGAGTGACGAATTTTACCCCCACAATACGATCTTGTCACAGAAGTAAGACAGTGTCAAAGTCGAACTTGTCCTGATTTGATAATGTTACACTAGTGTATCAAAAATGACTTAAATCTGTCAACCCTGACAAAAAGTTCTACTGTTCTGGGTCAATAAGACCTTGCCCTTTGACCTACTGACCTCAAAATCAATAGGAGTCATCTGCTGGTCTTTATCAACCTCTCTATTAAGTTTCGTGATCCTAAGCCCAAGCGTTCTGAAGTTACTCTCCGGAAATGGTTTAACTGTTTCAGGTCACTGTGACCTTGATCTTTGACCTACTGACCTCATAATCTGTAGGGTTTATTTGCTGGTCATGACTAACCACCCTATCAACTTTGATGAACCTAGGCCTAAGCGTTCTCAAGTTATCATCCGGAAACCGTTTAACTGTTCCAGGTCCTTGTGACCTTGACCGTTGACATGCTGTCCTCAAAGTCAAACATGACCTGTATTTTATGATGTTACATCTGTGTACCAAAATTTATGATCCTTGGGACAAGCATTCTCAAATTATAATCCGGAAACCGTGTAACTTTTCCAGGCCATTGTGATATTGACCTTTGATCTACTGACCTCAAAGTCAAACTTGACCTGTATTTTATGATGTTACACCTGTGTACCAAAATTTATGATCCTAGACACAAACATTCTCAATTTATCATCCGGAAAACGTTTAACTGTTCCCGGTCATTGTGACCTTGACCTTTGACATACTGACCTCAAAGTCAGATATGACCTGTATTTTATGATGTTACGTACCAAAATTTATTGAAATCTGTCAAGCCTTTCATGAGTTATTGTCCGGAAACCATGAAAACCAACGGACCAACCGACAGACTTACGGTCGACAGACCGACAAGGTCGTTTTTCTATGTCCTCCAAACTTCGTTTGTGGGGGTATAATAAGCACTTCTGTGAAGAAACTCAAGATCTGTCTAAAAAAGAAATTCATCTTTTAAAAGATCTGTGCGAAACTTGCGACAGCGCCGCACTGCAAATTATGCCCGGTTGTATGACAACGCAACACGTTTAAGCTTCCTTCTAATATGGCGGCTTCCAGTAAATTGATCGTGTCTTTATGTCCCATGACTTAGCATCTGACCATCTGTATTAGTAATCGTTTTATATTTCAAAATAATTAGCTTGTTTTCTTGGCTTATTAAAACAAACAAAATGCTGTTAAATGCAGTTTATTTTACATAGTACAGTAAATTTATACATGTAGTACATAATTGTTTTTCGTATTTAAAAAGCTTTCATGCAACTCATGTTTTAAGTTCTCATTATTTTTACTGTCAGATTGTTTAACAAAAACATTCACTTTTCCCGTATATGCTCGTATATCCTTCCGTAACAAAAGCGCTTTGGAATAATCATGACTTGGAAATTTCTTCCAGCCTGTTATTGGAAGAACTGGAATGGTCGTTGGCTCCTTTCTCACAGTCTGTTAAATGTCTCGTACTTTCTGCTCGTACCACCTTCCCTTGTCAACAGAAATGACAATGTCTTTCCAAACATCTATGCAAAATGAAAATGAAAAGTAGTTAATTTAGTTACACTTTTCATAAGAAATCATTAACATTATTTTGAAACTTATTATTATGGAATTCTATATAAGAATGTATTTTAATTGAAGTACTGCTCCTTTTTTCATCAATAACTTGTTCGGTCAAATGGTTCAATTTTGATTGACATCAAATAAAAATATATGTACAGGTAACAAGACCGGTAACAAAATTTATTTCGCATTTTTTATTTCCCTCGAGACGAAGGATTAAAAAAAATAAACTTATAATTTTCTTGAGTATTTAAGACTTGGATTGATGAATTCTTTTTACTGATAGACTTATTTTTAACAGTGACTAATGTCTCCAACCTGAGTGAGAGCTGTTTACAAAAACATTTAACAAAACTGCGTCATAATGGCAATTTTATGACAATAAATTATAGCTTTTCCCCAGCAATTATCATACAGACCATATCCACGAAGAGTCACGTGGCCCTGTTCTAGGTAAACAGATAAACTGCAGCTGAAACCTAGGCATTATTTACAATAGCAATAGACTGGCTAGAAGGAGAATGGCATTGATAATTAACAATGCAGGGGATCCGAATTATTAGTATCCTGCAGATGAGTATTTCAATAGAATGTAACTGCACTGAGAACTCAGCTGATAATCCCCTTGGCATGTTTACCTTGATAAGATCACGCGACTCTCTACTAAGATATCGTCTATACATTGGTAACGTAGTACATAACAGTACAAGTATACTAATTTCCGGAACCCTAGGCCTAGACCCCAGGTCCGCTTGAAATACCAGATCCCTAGCATGCATGTAATAAAACTAATCAATATAACGGCGTTTACAAGTATGTTCACATGCAGGCTACACATTAATGCTATTTTCATAAGAGGAAAACATATTGTGCAAACTAAGTATGTGTTTGCAGTATATAAACAAATTACAGATGATGTATCGATGCATAAAGTGACGTTATACTTTACGAACCTTTTCTGTTTTCACAAACAATTTCCGGTTTATTTCCACTGGTAGATAATCCCCGCCATTCAAGCCAATGTTTCAGCTCAAATACTGAATGTTCATTTATATTATTTATGCGAAACTTCGCCCTTGGAACATCGGTTTCCTTTAATTTTATTAAGAATAGTTCTTAAGAAGCTTCAATTGTGTTTGTCCTACTATTGAGATAGTGTGTATAGATGACGTCGATAGCGATCGCTGCTATTGCAATAAGTTATTTGGTTTCTAAAAATAGCCGTAAATAGGCCATGTTCACGCGCTTTGTTGTAGCTGCACTTATTTTTCAGAGGATGTAGAATCTGGATGCAATTTGCCGTTTTGCACTAACAAGTGCAGTGATTTTCATTTTCCCGTCTCTAATTCCATTGGAGGCGGAGCAAAGCACCGTCGATAGCGATCGCTGCTATTGCAATAAGTTATTTGGTTTCTAAAAATAGCCGTAAATAGGCCATGTTCAAGCGCTTTGTTTTAGCTGCACTTATTTTTCAGAGGATGTAGAATCTGGATGCAATTTGCCGTTTTGCACTAACAAGTGCAGTGATTTTCATTTTTCCGTCTCTAATTCCATTGGAGGCGGAGCAAAGCACCGCACCAAAAACCGAAATCCCAGGTTAAATATAGATGTTTTTAAACTTCTACTTTCAAAATGTTGAAAACAAGGATCTGATTGGTGAAGGTGCGTCTCAAACGCTTGTCATCAGATCCAGTGTGTAGCGTTAACTGGAGATGATTTTAATCAGATTGCATGTTATACAGTATTTCTTGCTTGGTGGAGTCACGGTTTTTTTTTACATCAGTTTTCAAATTATTTATATGATCTGTTTTGCATGGTTAATTGTGTATTACCCCATGTCGTTGTATACATATGGGTTTAAATCTAATTTGAAAACCGAAACCGAAAATCTTTGACACAGTTCCTTAAACTGGGAATAGTGCACAGTTAAACGTGTGAATGCAAGGGGTCTACCACCACTAGCTGTAATCCTAGGTCAAAACCTGGATATTCTAATCGCTTTTGTCTTTCTGTCTTTCTGTAGGTATATATATTTATTTTCTAAATATAACATAAGTAGACACAAGCCTTGAAAGGTTTTAGCGAACACAAATTCATAAACATTGTATGCCAACATAAGTTTGGAACTTTGTAGCATTATGTTATTGTTCTGTAATAACATTGACGTCATAACATGGTAGCAATACTATGTTTGATTGCCATCAGCACTAATCGTCAACAGGAAATGGTGCGCCGATTCTTGGAAATTTTACGCAAGCCTTGCAACAGGACTAGAGGCCGGAAACTGTGGTGCAATTATATCAAGTGGCTATCAGCTTTGTAACGGTAACTTGGAACGTTATCAGGTTTGTGAAGCTTGTTCGTATTTGTCCATTTTGCTTTACCGCTTTCTTAGAAACAAGTACTTACGACGCACAGTTTTCGTGTTCCTCGGAATTAATTGAAAACTGCCACGTGAACCGGAAGTGATGGCATACTGTCATTCACTTGATTGCAACAAAGAATAAATACTTAAATACATTCATATTTACAGTACGAAATTTACCTTGTTTTGCGCTTTTGAATTTACGAAATGCAATAGTTCAATATTAAGTTTTATATATATTTATCCAAAAACAAACTAGACTGGCTAAAGGTTAGAAAAGTGGGTTTTCAATCAATTTTCGCTTGATTGGTTTATTGTGAGCAATGACAATGACAGGGTTTCAGTCTGATTCTGCTTCATGATTTAACAAAATCTTAGAAAAACGAAGCATACAATATACAATATTACACTTGATTATCTCTCTGCTATTTTTCTTTACACGCTCTGCTTAGTGGAGTATTATACATGTATATATTTTCCCTTTATTTTTTTAGAATGCTCTTTATAAAGAATTTGTATTTCAATATGAGAGACTGTCTGATAAAGAAATGGAAGACTTTGGATTTTTACCACATTACAAGTAAGTTAGATGAATATTTACTGCGTTACACAGAGCAAACTCCTTGACAAATTTCATTAGATTCCTCTTAATAAACCCGGTGTATCTATTGTTTAGTCTATTAAAGTTCAGTATGAGAAGAAAACAAGCATTATTGTTTATGTTTCTATTTTTACACTGGAAGTATTGTTCACATTAATTTTGTTCTATCTAATCCTTCATGTATATCTTATTGTACTGTTTTAATGTTCACTAATTCTTAATTTTTTAAAGATTTGGTTTCAAGGTAATAACTATTGCTTTGGACCAGAGGAAATACTTGATATGGCTTCAACAAAGGTATGAACTTTTTTGATGACTTAGTTTAACCTATCGAGATGTATTGAAGTGTGAAATACTGTCATGCATAAAGCCAGATGATACAAATTGTGCCATTTAGGCTAAAACAGCACGTATTTACCATATTTATTTCTAATCATTGAGGTCGCACATTATAAGACGTTATCGTACGCTTATATAAGAGGATACATTTGCGATGTGAGAAGGCTCATAATCTTATTTGTATGAAAGACCATTGCCAAATTTGAAATGTCAAATGCTCATTGTTCAATGCAAAATGTGATCAATGCTTAGCTATTATTTCAACCAAGATTTCAAAATCGCGTAGTGCTGCCGAAATAGACAAATACATCGTGTCATTGACCTTCAGTATATAACTTTGTCTCTTTTCTAAAGAACTCTTTTAAAACAGAGTTTCTGTATTTTGCATTTAGAATTTAGAATTTTATAATTAGCAAGGCACACTTGCCTTTCATATATTTGAGATTAAAGAATTTGATATACCAGTAAATATGTAAAGGATGATATGAGTAGTATGGAAAATGTAGGGGGTACTGGTTTTGAAAGAGCTGGAGCATGAGGAGGGAGTTGGAGCCGGAGCCGGAGCTGTGTAGCCTTACGTAATCGTAAACATTGCGTAACTCTAATCCCCAAATATTGCGTAATTTATAAACATCTTTAATTTTAATCCGTAAACATTGCGTATTCTTAATCGTCATCTGTAAACATGAAACAATGCATATTTATTTATCTTTATTCATTTAGAAGTACAATAAGATTGCGCACATTCAGTCCAGTACACAGTCTCGTTTTATCAAGGAACAAAAGAACGAATAATCTATTCATTTCATTAAACAATCACCGCCAGGTGTACAAAATTATTGCTGTTCTCACAAAACAAGACATACTATGTATCTTTCGATTCTTGTTTACGTTCATCTGTATTTTTTAAGCTACCTTATTCCTTA
>NW_026461833.1:0-71130 GCF_021730395.1 Mercenaria mercenaria
CAATGACAAAGAAATTACAAGTACAATGTTTGATACAGATTTCAACATATATCTTGGATAGTCTTAATCATGATCTACTGACCTATTTTCTTGTTTTTGAAGGTACAGCATAGAAATTTAGACCACATGTTAATTATTTGATACAGATTCATCTTTAATATTCTTACCCCTGACCTACTGACCTTCTTTCTTGTTTTTGAAGCTAAAACAATGGGATTTGGACCAGCTGTATAATATTTTATACAAATTTCAATACTTATCTTGAATAGTCTTAATCGTGACCTACTGACCTAATTTTTTCTCGCATTTGAAGGTACAGTATAGAAATTTGGATCACGTGTATAATGTCTAATACAGAGTTTAATGCTTATCTTTAATATTCTTAAACCTGACCTACATTTGGACCACCTGTATAATTTTTAACAGATATCAGTAGTTATCTTGAATAAATTTTACCTTGACCTACTCACCTAGTATTTTTAGCTCACCTGAGCCAAAGGCTCATGATGAGCTTTCGTGACCGCCCAGTGTCCGTCGTCCGTCGTCAGTCGTCCGTCCGTCAACATTTTCTAAATGAATCTTCTTGAAAACCACTAGGCAGAATTACACCAAACTTCACAGGAATGATCCTTGAGTGGCCCCCTTTAAAATTTTTCAAAGAATTGAATTCCATGCAGAACTCTGGTTGCCATGGCAACCGAAAGGGAAAAACTTAAAAAATCTTCTTGTCCAAAACCGCAAAGCATAAAGCCTTGATATTTGGCATGTTGTATCATCTAATTGTCTTCTATGAAGAGTGTTCAAATTGTGCCCTTGGGGTGAAAAGAGGCCCAGCCCCGGGGGTTCCAAGTTTTACATAGACTTGTATAGGATAAAACTTTAAAACTCTTCTCTTCTGAAACCACAAGACCTGGGCCTTTGATATTTGGTATGTAGCATTGCCTTGTAGTCCTCTACCAAGATTGTTCAAATTGTGCCCCTGGGGTGAAAATAGGGGTCCCAAGTTTTACATAGACTTATATAGGAAAACTTTAAAAATCTTCTCGTCCTAGGCCTTTAATATTTGATATGTTGCATTGTCTAGTGGTCCTCTACCAAGATTATTCAAATTATGCCCCTGAGTTGAAAAGAGGCCCCCCCAGGGAGACCCAAGTTTTACATAGACTTATATAAGAAAAAAAGTTTAAAAATCTTCTTGCCTGAAACTGCAAGACATAGGCTTATGATATTTGGTATGTTGCATTGCCTAGTGTTCCTCCACTGGCACCAGACCAGAAAGAAAATGCCTCTGTACATGTTATACCCATCCCAAATAAATGGAAATTAGCTTTGAAACAAAAAAAAGGTGATAAGAACGTTCCCTCAAACTATAGACCGATTTCTCTCATAAGTTGCGTAGGAAAAAATATGGAAGGGTTATGTTCAAACACATATATAATCACCTGTACTCTAACAATTTTATGTATCCGTTACAATCCGGATTTCTTCCGAGCCATTCGATAGTCTCTCAACCAGCAGATCAGTGACGTTTTTGAAAAAAATAATCCACGTGTATTGTAATTTGCGATATATCCAAAGCATTTGACAGGGCATTCTGGATTAATGTTTAAATTAAAAGAATATGGTATAAATAACGAACTTCTTCGATGATTAAAGATTATCTCTCTAACCGTAAACAGTCAGTATTTGTTGGAAATGAAAATTCTAATGTTTTATATCAGCGTGTGTTCCCCAAGGCTCCGCCCTTGGTCCTCTGTTATTTCTCATATACGTTAACGATATTGCTGAAAACCTTTTAAGTGTGACAAGGCTGTTTGCCGATGACTTTGTCCAACGATATAAATTATACCGAAACCGTTCTCAATACTGATCTAGAAAAAAAATCAATAAGTGTTCGGAACAATGGCTAGTTAACGTGTATCATTGAAGGTTCCATGTTCACCGCCGTTTGAATACATCTGCGGATGTCTCTAAATTGCTTTTTGTACTTTTAGCATGTGTAAATGTTGCGTTCTGCTCAATCCGGGGCTAGAGGGCGTGGACGGTAGCATGCATTTCCACTACCGTTCATGAACAGGCTCAATCAAACCGAGCCTGCAACATTTTCGTTTTTGTCGTGTTGAGCGACCTGTGAAGTTTCCACTTTTCTCTATTTTATTATCACAGCAGCGTTGTTTGTGCTGTGTGGCGGCCGTAAAAGGTCTCCCCGTACATTCAATCAGGGCTGTTATATTTCGATCTTCTCAGATGACTTTTATGTCGTGTTATTGGTACTATTTAGTTTCTCAACATGACCATTTCGGCCTGGGTGGTTCCAATACTCCCGCTTTCATAGCATTGGGTATTGTATAATCACCCCTTGGATATGATGCCTGCTTTTTAATTTTGTCTTTTGACAGTTCCTGTGATACGCAGGCTCCATAACTTCAGATCCCCTTTCTAAATTCTAGTTTGTTTAGTTCTGCTCATTGTTTTGCTCGTGTTGAGCGACCTGTGAAGTTTCCACTTTTCTCTATTTTAACCCTAACGAGACAGAAGTGATGTTTTTCTCCTCTAATCAAGACAATAAACCCTCGACCATGTTTAATAATATTACACTTGATTTCGTCACACTCTAAAATGGCATGACCATATTAATAATATAACAATATCAGCGTCAAAAGTCCTTAGTTCAATGCGAGCTTTAAAATTCAAATTAAAACGGTCTACTTTATGTCAGATTTATATATCTTACATGCGTCCTATATTAGAATACGCGTCCTCTGTTCGGATGTTTGGATGACGGATGTACCGCGTATGAAAAACAATTAGTTGAACAACTACAGAATGAGGCTGCTCGAATCGCCACTGGCTTAACTAGATTTGCCTCTATAGAACGTCTAATAAAGGAAATTGGTTCGGTTTCTCTTTCGGATAGACGCAAAATACAAAAGTTCGTCGTTGTATATAAAGCTAGAAATGGCCTTTTATCTAAATACTTAGCAAATATATTTCCGCAAATAATAGCAGAGATAACCCGTTATCCTTTGAGAAATAATACCAATTATACAACTTTAGCCAGGCGTACTCATTTGTTTAATACATCTTTTTTACCGTCTTCTACTGAATTATGGAATAATCTAGAGCCGGAAATAAGAAATTAATTATCCGTCTTTAAATATTTCTAAATCAAAATTAAAGCAAACATATAAAGCAACAGAGGTACCAAAACATTTTCTCTATGGTCAAAGGAATTTATCGGTATTACATACTCGTTTGAGAAACAAATGCAGCAATTTAAATGACGACTTGTTCAGAAATCACCTAAGAGAAGATTCAGTGTGGTTCGAGCACTGAAAACGCTGAACATTATTTTTTCCACTGTACATTATTTAAAGAACAGAATTACTCTATTCCGCGACACAAGACCATCTTATCCACTGAATATTGTTGTAATTTTATGTATCTACTTGCATGTGTATATAAGCAATGAAATATGGTTAAATCAATTAAAAATATGCACAAGAACCGCGAAAGTGAGTCCAGGAAGGGGTCTCACTGCGGGAAATTTCAAATTTGTAATATCTAACTATAGCCTAACCCTTAGAACTGCAAAACGATTACATCTTTATGTATAAGCAATAATGTCCGAGTCCTAAAATTGAAAAGCAAGAAAAAGTTTCGTTGATTTTCGTTTGCCATTTGCAATACTGTTTAAAGGAAACAACTATTGTAAACAAATGTGCATAATGACTTCCATGAAATAGATAGAGGATATTTGTTTGTTTTGAGTGAATATGGAAGTGAGCGTAGCGCAAGTGAAAATGTGAACATTTCCACACTTCGAGGTGAGATATATTCAATATTCACGAAGAACAAACCAATTTTCTTTTTATCTTATGCTCAATTACGTTGAGATGTGCATTTTGCAACAATTTTTAATCTCAGGGCGGGAAACAGACGCGCGTAAACAGACATGACGTCAGACGTGTTGTGACATTAGAAAGACGCACACAACATAAAGTTCCATTTTATTTTATTTTTTGCAGCATAACGTTATGAAATTCTCAATAAGTAAAATAATTTGAATCGAGAAATATACTATAAAGAACAAAGTGCGACTACAATTTTCATCCTGTTTTAAACAAATAATTTAAGATTCATACACAAAAATAAACCGTGAAATGAACTTTTCACAAAGTTCGTAAACGCACAACATTTTTACCAACATTCTTGTTGTCCAATATATGTTTTACGTTAGTGTCCCGTACTATTCTGTGTATAGAATAAAATAAACAATTTTCAGAATTGCTGGAAATAGATGTTTAACCTAGTGATTAATAATTCAGCATTAGGCCGTTGTTGCAAATGCAGCAAAACGAAGAAATATAACATTTCTTTGAAAATGGTAAGTTTTTTTAAAGGCGTTGAACTGTCCAGAAGTGTATTTCCTTCATGCGATTCTTTTTTTCCTGAAAGTCAAGAATACGGCGAGATATTGATAATTTAGCTTTTAATAATAATATACATATTTTACATACTGTTCAATTCTCATGTAAAACAACTCTTTCTTTCTACGATTTGGTGATGTTCAAATTCTAAAACTTCTAAATATCCTTCTAAACGTTAAAACTTTTACACATGAAATGTTTTAGTTCAGAATCTAAAATCAGTTATACCAATCTATAAACTTCATTACAATCACGTCACATCATTTGCTTTTAATCTGAGGAAATTTCCGTCTTTGTGAAAAGTTCATGTTGAGTCTGCTGGCAATAACATCCAGCGTCACAGCATTTTCGCCATGTTCAATAGCATTGCATTCAATTACATATAAAGCCTTTATGGATGATATTTTTATTCATTGTTTTTAATAGAAACTTTAGGTTTTATTCTTTAGTATTGTTACATTTTGTATCAATTAAGAATCAAAGAGTCTACCAAAGTAAAATATCGCTTTATATATTTGTTTTTATTTAGGCTTTCATTTTCCGAAAAGTTTGGGTAAAATTGCCTATTCTGTACAGTAGAAGGTATGAAAAGCAAATTAGGGTGTATATTCACTATAGACATTGATAAAATGACATAATTGTCCAATTATTCTCATTATTATCTAGCATATCTAAATATTTTCAACGAATACTACAGAAATTCAATATAAAAATCTAAAGACCTTGCAACAAATTATCAAATTATTTTCATATCGGTATTTTTCACATTTCGGAAAAATCATAAAACACGCACAATGACAAATTATTTACAAAACCCTATCGATTATAGCAAATTGTTGACATTACGAAAATAACAATCAGTAATCACTAGTCTACATTATATAGCAGTTTCATATATTTTTTTGATGATACGTGAAGAATTGAGAGCACTTTTCCTGGTATTTACTGAACACCCCTCGTATACAAAGTGCCATAATTCTTGTCTTCTTCAAGCAATTTGTCTGAAACCTACAGGGCCACATTTTCCTATAGCTTATACATTTCTGTCATGTTTTATCAAAGTCCTTCAATCTATGTCTGAGGTATGACTCATGAATGTGCACTACATAAATTTTATTTAATCTTTTTTTCAATGGGTTTAACAAAATTTGACGCATTTTGTATCGCCTTATCAATAAAATGTCTATACAATACGTGTGTTATCCCTGTGAAATTACAAGATAAAATCATATACAATGTATGTTTCAGTTTTAATATTTGAATGTTTCAATGAAAAAAGCATTATAAGAACGCTTTTCTTAGTGTATTGTACTTATAGAATTAGTAGCATGTATACATAGTGCAAAATCATCCATGCTAAATAATACTTACGAGATGTTGGCTTTCTCACTGTTTAACATGTCCGAAACGTTGCGAGTCAGTACTATTTTATTGTTACGCGGGCGGGGGGAGCCTGCCAGTCCCCGGGAACAAGTTGTACACTTAAGTTGAGTAGCATAGCTCTTCTTAGTTGTATATGATTTGTCATTATCATGTAATGTTGGTAGTTGTAGGAGATATTGTAGTCAGGATAGGGCAAAGTAGGAGGCAAGGCAGTAGTACAGTCAAACATCACATTTATTCTCATCAAAAAACATCATTTATAGCACACATCATTCATGGTAGTCATTCATACCTACATACAAGGGTCTATGTATACATAAATAGTAATATCCGGAAACCACTCCTGTTATGGGGACTGCCTACTTCTTTGACATATTTTATATGTTTATATATTTTATTTTAGAGCTTAAGGACCTTAATATGCATTATTTATAGTGAACTAGTATTTATATAAAATATCTGGATACTACCTCTCCAGATGGAGAATTTCTATGAGACATTGTAAATAGAGGTTGCGTCTCTAAACGGACAATACAATTGACACAGATCTTAGAAAATCTGGGCTATTTATAAGAAAAGGTCACATGACCCTTGAAATCAGAACGTGACATCTCCAGATGACGTCAAATAGGTACTCAGGGTATATCCAGATGACGTCACAATGTATCCATCTTAACTCGATTAACTTCGGAACAGTTTCGGAAGATTCCGTAACGGAAGTAAGCAGAACCCAGAAAATGGCGGATATTAAGATAATTTGGAAGTTTATAGGTCAGAGACCACCAATTCAAAAAAGTACAGGGAACTTACTGGGAATGAGGTAAGTGTATACCTGGGAATAAGGTAGCATCTGTGCGTTCTGATTGGTCAGTCATGTAAACAAAGCCAAGAAGTGATTATTTTTTTCAAAATGGAATATTTTACTGCATTTACAGTATTTCATTATACATTTTGACAAAATTTGCTACATTTTATGTGTATTGAAAAAAAGTTTCATCAAATGAATTTCTCCCGCCATGACAACGATGTAAAACAGGGGGTCATCTCATTCACACGAAAATTATTTAAATAAAGTATCACTATTCATATGTTTTTCGTCCGATATTTTGGTGGAACTAAGATAGTTCTTGAAAAAAAATGTGATTGGATATACATGTTTCAATATATGGAAGGCCGTACACGCCATAATGTTATAATGGAAGTCTATGGGAAAACAACTGGTGTTCTCTACCCTATATTAGAGCTAAAACGTGACTTTTGTCGAAAGCGATCACAGGTAATGTTAATATTCACAAATCTCTTGCAGACGATGTAGAAAGACGTTTTCGTACAAAAGTAAGCGTGAATTTTGAATATTTTTTAAATTTTGGCCTCTTTGTTGGACAGGTGTGCCCATTTTTATCTGAGGTTTTGGACCAGAAAGGTTCATTTTTATGTCTGTAATGTCGGAGAATGATCAAAATTGGTAGGCTTTATTTCTATTTCTTACGGAATGAATCATATTTCAGCTTCCAAACAAAACCTATGCCAATAACTTAAATTTTCGCGAAAAAATGCCTGTAAATCGACAGGGGGTGACCTTAGTAAACTGTCTATATCTTTCTTAAAACTGAACATTTCTTGATGAAACTTTGTGAAACAATTGGTAAATGGTCAAATGAATTTCTCCCGCCATGACAACGATGTAAACAGGGGGTCATCTCATTCACACGAAAATTATTTAAATAAAGTATCACTATTCATATGTTTTCGTCCGATATTTTGGTGGAACTAAGATAGTTCTTGAAAAAAATGTGATTGGATATACAAGTTTCGATATATGGAAGGCCGTACACGCCATAATGTTATAATGGAAGTCTATGGGAAAACAATTGGTGTTCTCTACCCTTTAGTGATTATGAAATAATAAAAGGATGACAGTTACATTTAAGAATTGAAATATAAATTACTATAAAGGTATTAATACAAGAGACCAAAAGTTTCCAAATGTTTGGGTATAGAAGTGGTTTCCAGAGGAAGTAAAAGTGTCATAGTATTCGGACGAAATGAACTTCGTTACATTATTTAGATTATCGTTTACATTAAACATGGTTTTTATCATAGACTCCTAGTTTCTTTTACGCTTTAACGCGGAAATGCTTAGTCAATATATTATTAACTGAAACTTTGGAGTTATGTGGGTTTTAGCTAGAACAAGCCTGATTAAGGAAGTGAATTTGATGTTTTTATTACCGTAATAGTTACTTCTGAAGTCAGTCTATATTTATTGTAAAAAAATGCTTTATTTAACCAAAGTGGAAAATGGCAGGTATTTGAAAATGCAACTTTCTGAATGGTCATTTAATATTCTCAATATCATTTGTCAGTCATACGCTGTAAACATATACTATTATTCTAATATTAATACTCCTATTTCTTTTGTTGTACTTTGCAGACACAGTTAAAGCTATGTAAATGCTCTCTACTTTAGCGCTTAGACCCTTCTGGCACTCCATACCTATAGTTCGGAATACCTGGGAAATTGAAAAGTTTTTTCTTTTCTTTCATGGAAATAGAAAAATACCACTCAGCTCATTTACACGGATAGTTTAGCTTTATAATGTATATTATAGTTTTTCGCAAATATGTCTGATGATACAGAATACTTGTACCGAAAATTGTGACACCAAAATACTGATAACTTTTCCTACTTAAGTCTTTTATCTAATGTCAGAGTTCAGTACTTCATGGTTTTAACGTATTGTCACATTGATATAAAGTTCTCTTTGTTTGTTTTCATTTTGAATGATGACATTGTGATTTGCTGCTCTAATCAAGGACAAAACACTGAGAAAGAACAAACTATATTGTGTCAGTATAATCTACCCTGTCATAATAGTCTGATATGCGGCAATTAAACGCACAAACTGCATTGATACGCACGCGTTGGTCCTTTGCACGGGATATATTTACCAATACTGACGCATCAAATCTTTTGTATCGAAATATCATTTTCACATCACTGTCACGCCATAATAATCTTAAAAATATACAACCTTCAGTTACATAAAAGTAAAAGAAGATTACATTATTAACACTTATATTATGTTATTAAAACTTATTTGATTACTGACACGATACAAATTTTTATGTTATCTAACATATTTTTGGAACATGTCAAAATGCATAATAAGTCAAAACTTAGGTGTCAAAACAGAATAATTACCCATACCAAAGAACTGTTTTGGAGTATTTGAATAAACCAAAGTAGAAATTTTAACTACTAAAGGGAATTCACCGTCAGATTGCATAAAGATAAGATGTATGGTCCTCTGTAATATATAATTAATAATTGAATTCTCGACTCGGGCACTGATAACTGATAAAATAACATTTTATAATGCTTGCACATTACTTGACAAGTAGATATCAGTATTTGTTTCATTTTAACTATTTAGTTAGTATACGGAAACAATAGGAAATAAAGAAAAATAGTTTTGTATTAGTACGAATCCTCATGAAGATTTATTTTTGAGATATTTATTTTGTCTTTCCTATTCATTTCCATTTCTGTTCCCGTATTTTTTGTTTCATTCTTTGATGGTTTGTATTTGCATATATGTCTTTATATAACATAATATTATGTTCATTATTCGCTTTAGTACATGCATTTAATTAATATCATCTTTGATATGATGCTAAACTTCTCTTATCTGCCACATCGCCTTTTGATATTCCTTTGTCGTGTTGTAATAGAATACATGGAAGAATCTAAATTTTTAATGCACATATTAAAAGAAAATTAAATGTCGATGCTGAGTTTCGAACCCAAACGGCAAAAGATCTGTTTATCATAAACAGTATGCTTTACCTCTGGGCTAATTTGTAACTGGTACAAAAACTAGAAATATTTAAATTTTGACAAGTTAGAAAAATATTGAATTACCTATGTTCCATTTTAATCTATTTATAGTCATGTTTCTAAACATCACATTATCGTTGGGGCATAGTAGTGTAAACTCATGTTCTAATGTTCATGATATGACCAAACTTCATTTGTAAAGAATGATCAGTTTTAGCCAAATTCTGGAAGTCAGTGTCTAATGATGTAACACCCTGGGTTTTATGAAAAACCGTCTAACTTGTCTGTGTTTAGTTAACAGTATTTAATACTTGACTTTCATAATCGAAATATGTTAACATTTACCTGATTATTTTATAGTACATTCTGTAGGTCTTTAAAATCTTCAAGGTCTCCAGTTGCGTGGAGCATGTGGCGACACGCCATATATAAAATACATAGTCTGACACGATTTAATTTTTACTTGTCAGTCTACGCATAGAACAAATAGTGGTCGCCATTTATCTATCTGTAATTTATCTGTGTCCACCTGTTAAGCTTGAAGTGAAAGCCACATCATTCAGCGATTTCCTGTTATTTCAAATTGTTTACTCTTATTTCTTTGTTATTCTATAAATTTTGTTAAAGCTATTGATGCCACCATAAAATGTGACTTTGGAGCTATATTTTAGCCATGTTTCGACACCCATTTCCTTTATTTAGTAAGTTTAAATTATTGTAGAATTTACAAAGTCACCAGGTAAATCCACTTTTCCTATTGCAATCTGGGACATTGAAAAGATGAGTCAGTGTGGTAAAGATTTTTACCGTACTTACCATAATATTCAATGTGAAATCTTGGCAGTCTATTTCCTGTATAGGCCTATAGAGCTATTTCGTTGTTCATTAGCATACAGAGACTTTGATAGCGATAGCAATTGAATTAAAGACTTTGCAGTACACACTTATACCTGTGAACATAATTAAACAGCTACGCATGGGTATCAAAAGGTTGTTAACTCTTAAACTGACTTTATTTATTCATCTGTGTGTTCCATTACTCCATACAATTTGCGAAGGAGAATCTAATAATATTTTACACCTGTAAAATATAGTTTATATATACATACCTTAGTTCAGTAGATACCAGTAAGATTATTAACATACTTACACTAGCACAGAGAGCAGTGTTGCATTGTCTGATGTGGTATACAACTACCATACTCACCCTAGCATAAAGAGCAGTGTTGCGTTTTTCTTATAGACGCGCCACAAAATAATTGTATTCTTTTGTATTTCCATTGTGGTAATTATACATGATTTGCATGGAAAAAATTGAGAAATAAAGTATCTTCTAACAAACTTACAGTGACATATATTTGGCCAAGACAATGTGTTTAATCTCTAAACATTGTATTGAATGAATGTTGCATTAAAAACAGTAGTTGAGTTTAGATCAAACTCTGTTTCTACAGGGTAAGATAGTTATCTATGTAGGGATAATACACGTTTTTTGTGTATTAACGTCTGCAGAAGCCCGCGGGGTTGTTTGTGACCGAGACCGAGACCGAGACCGAATATTTCACGACGATTTATGTATTGTTTTCATATGTGATGACTTGACGATTCCAGTACATTTTTTATTTACCATTCCTGTTGTTCTTGGAAACGGTAAACATGTTTTAAATATCCGTATCCAGGGCCCGGAAATAAACAACACTATCAAAAGCACATCCTGAAGGTTTTTAAGCGATTTTTTATCTCTCATTATTACAAACATAAAATTACCAATAATTGTTCATATCATTTCACAATTTGGTGGACTCGATCACAATTTCAAGAATAATAACTTTACATTCGATTTATATTGAGTACGGACACGCAGTTGGAGTACGAATGAGTACGAACGTACTGTCGATCAAGTTTCCAAGCTGTTTGTATAAATTTTTCGAGAAATTAGATAAAAACATACCGACTGATAATTACCAAAATCATAAATATAATACCTAAAAACGAACAATAGTACAAGTTACACACGATACTTATTTATTCACAGTTATTTACAATAACTGAACAGACGCTTTGTAAAGGGAGTGAACTCTCATAGAAGCTAGTGCGTACATTGATAGGGGCAGTACGTTTGGGGTTGGAAACAGATACAGCTAAACATACTATGGATTACATTGTATCTATAATGCTACAAGAAGAGGTTGTTATGGAAGAAACAAGACGCTGATGCTAAATATCAGTATGCGCAAAAATACATACATATATCCCTGGGAAAGCATTTCAAAAATAAAAATCATGTATTAAGGTTTAGGAGTATATCACCAAAACAAAGAAATATTTTATAAACGAATAACATCGTTACCAATATTTTACTTAACCATTACATGTTCTGCCGTACTGCCCCGTACTGAAAATATTCTGAAAAAGTTGTCCCCCTTTGAAAATGAATGCCATTTGTAAAGAAATAAAAATAAACAATTGCTGAAAACTGTGTTCCACTTAATTATGTGAAATTTCAACACTCGCATGCGATTGCAAATGAATCAAAACTAACATGTGTAACAGTTCTTTGAAAATGGTGACTTTTTGAAGGCGTTTGACTGTCCGAAAGTGGGTCCCATTTAGGCAGTCTTTTTTTCGGAATTCAATGTTTATATTAGTATACTGACACTTGTTTTGTTGTTTTTGTAATGATAGCGTGTATATTACTTATATTACTCTACAAAACAAGTGTCAGTATACTGATATAAGCATTGAATTCCGAAAAAAGAACTGTTTAAGGTATAGGTCCATGTTTCGGAGAAAAAAGTTCGAACGTCATCAAATCATAGAAAGAAAGCATTGTTTTACATGAAAATTTAACGGCGTATAAAATATTTATATTATTCTACAAAACCATTGTCAGTTTACTGATACATGTATCGAACTCCAAAAAGGGACAGCATGAAGGGGCCACACTTCTGGACAGTTCAGCGGCTTTAAAAACTCACCATTTTTTAAAAGCTGTTACATGTCTTCGTTTTGATGCATTTGCAACATCGTGCGAGTGTTTAAACTTTACATAACTAGGTAAAACATCGTTTTTGACAATTGTTTACATTTATTTCTTTACAAATGACATTCTTATTTAAAGGGGGACAACTCATTAAGAATATTTTAAGTACCCAACTCTGTGGGACAGAACAGTAAAACGTATATTGGATAGATAAGTTGTGTGTCGAGATGCTGTTCATTTACTAAAAAAAAATGTTGTTTTGTGATATACTGCTAAACCTTAAACAGGCCCCACTTCCAGACAGTCAAGCGCTTTTAAAATCTCACCATTTTCAAGGAACTGTTACACATGTTTGTTTTGATGCATTTGTAATAGCGTGCGAGTGTTGAAATTTCACATAACTAGGCGGAACACAGTTTTCAGCGATTGTTTATTTTTATTTCTTTACAAATGGCATTCATTTTTAAAGGGGGACAACTTTTTCAGAATATTTTCAGTACGGGACAGTACGGCAGAACATGTAATGGTTAAGTAAAATATTGGTAACGATGTTATTCGTTTATAAAATATTTCTGTGTTTTGGTGATATACTCCTAAACCTTAACAGCACGTGAATTGCCCTGTTTGCACACGATTTTTCTCCCGTTTATACATGGGCGGATCCAGTGAAAAAAGTAGTTTTTATGCAAGAATCTTCGTTTTTAAACCTATACTGAAAAGCCATTTGTATATGAAGCTGTGAAAACATATTAATTCAGGTAGGGTCTAAATTGTCCACCTGTCATCATGGAATGTAGCTGTATTATATCAGTATTATCAGAATGATTTTCACGAAGTTCATATGGGAGAAAAAAGTAGGTCACTAGTCGTGGTGTGTCTTTTAGTGGAATACAACTACCATACATACCCTAGCATATAGAACAGTGTTGCATTATCTTATGTAGTATATATCTACCATACTTACCCTAGCATACATAGCAGTGTTGCACTGTCTTATGTGATATACAACTACCGTACTTATCCTAGCATAGAGAGCAATGTTGCATACATCTACATACATCTGTGGTATACATCTACAATACGTACCCTGACATAAAGAGCAGTGTTGCTTTGTCTTATGTTGTATACAGCTGTCTTACTTACCCTAGCATAGGGGGCCTCCGTGGCCGAGTGGTTAATGTCGCTGACTTCAAATCAGTTGCCCCTCATCGATGTGGGTTCGAGCCTCACAGGGGGGCATTGAATTCTCCATTTGAGGAAGCCATCCAATTGGCTTACGGAAGGACGATGGTTCTACCCAGGTACCTGCTCGTGATGAAATCATGCACGGAGGGGCACCACCATCAAAGCGTGAAAGCCGCCACATGACATATAATTATGCCGGTGAGACGTTAAACCCAACAAAATAGATAGAAATAAATACCCTGCAAAGAGAGCAGTGTTGCGTTGCCTTATGTGGTATACAACTACCATACCTACCTAGCACATGGAGAAGTGTTCCATTGTCTTATGTAGTATATATCTACCATACTTAACCTAGCATACATAGTAGTGTTGCGCTGTCTTTAATATGTGGTATACAACTACCGTACTTATCCTAGCATAGAGAGCAGTGTTGCATCGTCTTATGTGGTATACAACTACCATATTTACCCTAACATAAAGAGCAGTGTTGCGTTGCCTTATGTGGTATACAACTACCATACTTACTCTAGATTATAAAGCAGTGTTGCACTGTCTTATGTAGTATATATCTGCCATACTTACCCTAGCATACATAGCAGTGTTGCGCTGTGTTAATATGTGGTATACAACTACCGTACTTATCCTAGCATAAGGAGCAGTGTTGCGATGTCTTGCGTGACATACAACTACCGTACTACCGTACTTTTTTTGAGGCCCCACTGAAGGGTAACCCCGTTTATTTAAAATAAAACCAAATATACACTATGTCAACGACTCAATATTCATTATATATAAAATATAGTGCGTGAAGTATAACTCGAAATTTAACTGTGGGAAATTATCAGTAATTACTCAAGATCGTATCATATTAAGTTTGGATCTTTGTTTTATCAGGAATAAAGTCTTGTTTATCCTACATAAATAATTCTAACATCTATTTATTTTTCAAAAGACAAATTGCCTTGCCAAGCGAAAATTGAAAAAAAAGCAGGAAAAATATAGTATATGAGGGGAAGTAACTCTTACAACCTTATTTGTTTTTGCATTACCAGTTATACTTCTTACAATGTATAGTACTTAATCTCTTGAAATTATTATTAAAAAAATACATAAAAAAAGAGCTCAATGGTCAATATGTACATGTATTTTACATAAAATATGTTTAAATCATTACAAATTATTTGAAAATAGAGGAAAATATGAAAAGGGGGGCTGGGTGCAGTATTGGGCAGATCAGGCTTTCAATAAAATTAGCAACTTAGTTGTAATTGGTGTACAATGGTAAATATACACTCCATTGTTTGTCAAACTTAGATGCATTGTTTTCTTTTTTTGCACTATACGACTCTGTATGTAAAAGTGTAGTAACATGACTTTTTAACAGCTAAGAGCTTGGTTCCAAGTTATGTATTTTGCAACGATATATGGTATACTTGGCCAAAAGAATTAAATTCATTGTTGCTTTAGTGTAGTTTTCAAAGACCAGTTTACATTAACCTGTGGTCATTTTGAATTTATCCATCTTTAAACTTCCTTCCAAAAGGCATTTGCTAATTGACAGTCAAAGAAAAGATGCTTAATTGTTTCAGTTTGGTTATTACAGAAAGAGCACAGACTATCATTTTTATATTCATTTTTTGTAATAAGTAATTTGTTGCAAGAATCCTATGATTTAATTTAAACTTAAACAATTGTAAATTTGAGTCATTTGTATCTGTAAGCATATTTCCAGTGAAAGTCATCATCTAAATTTAGCTCGTCATTCCATTTTCTTTTGGAAGTATGAGAAGTATCGGATCTTAAGACATGGTCATACATACATCTGCATCTTTTCTTTTGACTGTTAATTATTTTTTTAACTTACAGAGGTTGTAATGGATTTTCTTCTTTTTTTGGCAACTTTTAAAAAAAGGCATGACAGATAAAAACCTTGTGATAGACTCTATAATAGTTTGGTATTGTAAAAAGTTAGTATTAATGTTGTACTTGTTTGAAAATTCATTATATGATAGTAAACTTCCATTACTGTCCAAAAATTCATTGGATAGTAGAGGCTAGTGCCTCCTATTTTGACCACAGAATTATAAAAAACAGGCAGAGCACAGAAATCAACCCATTTCTTTGGATGTTGTTTATTTAAATGTATAAGTCCTAAACACATGTCTTTCTAAAATTTATTCTTAGTTGTTTGGATTTAGCTTTTCAAAAAAGTAATCTCCAAATTTACTAAAATTTAAAAGAAACAGATACAAACCTTTCACAAAATTGAAGTACATGTATTTAGTATTATAAGTCAACAACCTCCTAATCCATGTCAATTTTAAAGATATCATAAACATTACTATGTATATCATTCTAAGTCCTCCATAATCATAGACCACTATTTCTTTTTATTTTATCTGGTTCAGAATTCCAAAGGAATTTATAGAAAGAATTTTGTATTGATCTAATCATGTCTGCGTTCTGGTTAGGTTAACTCAAAAGAAGGTGATTTATTGTGGGCAGCAAAGCGTGCCCACAGATTTAGCATACCACAAATTTACGGACGATGTCTTATCCGAAACCGAAGAACAAGTAGTTCCATTTCCTCCATAAATTTTACGTATTTCAAGTCTGTTTAACATATATTTGTCGTAATCAATATTTTATAACAAAAACAAAGCGTATGAAAATAAGCATGCTTGCTTTGATCACATGACCAAAACAATTCTTTATCACGTGACCAAAATAAACTATAAATAAACTACAAAATACCGTGTAGATCTATAATAGATATATCAAAACCAAGTTGCGTCTTTTGTAAACATTTTAAATTAAAACTCAGTTCCTGCTAGAAAAGTTAATCTAAATTTTATTATTATAACAACAACACCAAAGAGTTTGTTTTGGTCACATGATCAAAAAGCATCTGCGTTCTATTTCGATACGATATTGAATGATAAAATTGCACCCGTGTGTCCGTCGAAGTTTGTAGCATAGAAATGGGTTTATGGAAACAAATATTGCATGAAATCAACAGAAGAGGTATTGTCTTATTTATTTTTCATAGAGAAAGATACGATCCTTTCATAATATTTACGTAAATAATTTTTATTTGCACGACTTAGGAAAATAATTGCAGCCGTAAGGGAGGGGGCGAAAAATTCGTACCTAATACCCGAAAATACGAAAATATGCACTTCAATTTGATTTAATTTTACATTCTACTGGTGTTTGTGACTGACATATAAATGGTATGATTAATTCGAAAGAAACATTATTTTAAACAAGTTCGCCTTTTAATCGCCGGTAGATTCGCGATGTTTTCGTCCCTAAATATTCACGTACTGGCGTACGATTTCTTCTCGGATAATTATACAATAGCGGGCTTCGGAAGACTGCAATGAAATCATTTGAGACAATTCAAACTAAGTTTGAAAAATTTCAATTTTCATTATTTGCATTTTTAACAATAAAATTCGTAAAAAGATACTTTGGAAGCATAGAATGCAACCAAGAAGAATAATTTAGCAGACTCGGTTTGATTGAGTCTGTTCATGAGAGGTAATGAAATGTGCAACACCTCTTATGGCCCCTAGCACCGACTTAAGCGGAACTCTAGGATGGACTCCATGATCCCAAATGACCAGAAAATATAACAACACTAAAACATGCATGTTGACATGTATTATGAGGCATAAATTACATTAATCTACAGCTGAAAAATGACTGAATGCAACCTGAAGATCATGATGTGTGCTGATATTGGAGACAGTAGTAGTTGTTTTGGTTGTTTTAAAGTTGAATTGATTGAAACACTTTAATTTCATTGTAAATATTCTTTTATGGTTGCTTTTTGTTTAAGAACTATTCTATAGTGTCTTCTATCTATATAATTTATGTATAATATATTCATAGCCTGCTTTTACCAAGATGAGATCTCATTTGAATTTTTTTTTAAAAATCACCTGTCAAGGTCACAGGGGCCTGAACATGGAAACCCGTTTCTGATCAATAACTTGAGAACCACTTGACCCAGAATGTTGAAACTTCATAGGATGATTCCAAACTTCATAGGATGATTGGAAATGTAGAGTAGGTGACCCCTATTGATTTTTTTGGATCACTTGCTCAAAAGTTAAGGTCACAGGGACCAGAACATGGGAAACAGTTTCCAACCAATAACTTTAGAATCATTTGACCCAGAACCTTCAATCACGATGATAGGAATTACAGAGTAGATGATCCTTAATGTTTCTGGGGTCACTTGACTACAGGGAAAGGTCACAGAGGCCTGAAGATGGAAAAACTCTTTCTGATCAATAACTTGAGAATCACTTGACCCAGAATGTTGAAACTTCATAGGATGATTGGACATGCAGAGTAGATAACCCCTGTTGATGTTTGGGCTCACTCGATTAAAGGTCAAGGTCAAAGGTGCCTGAACATTGAAAACGGTTTATTTGAGAACCACTTGACCCAGAATCTTGAAACTTCGTAGGGTAATTGGACATGCCAAGTAGATGATCCTTATTGCAGCCAACCATTAGTGTCTCTTTGTCTTCCGCTCATATCCTCTATTAACTTCTTGCCTATTACGACTATACATTGGGGGAGATATGGGCATCTTCTAGTTTGAAAAATAATTGCCTTCCTTCGAATGAGGAGGGGTATATTGTAAATATTATTGTTTGATGATGGATGTCGGTCGGTCTGTAGACCAATCGGTTTCCGGATGATAACTGGAGAACGCTTGGGCTTAAGATCATGAATGATGATCGGAAGATTTGTCATGACCAGCAGATGACCCCTATTGATTTTGAGTTCAGTACGTCAAAGGTCAATATCACATTGACAATATATTTTTTTTGCCAGAAAACTAGATAATGCTTTGGTCTAAGATCACATTTGATACGGAAGTCATTTAAGACTGGTACTAGTAAAATGACCCATAATTATTGATTTAAGGTCAATATATCAAATGTCCAGTGCGCAGTGACCAAATAATTTCTGTTCCTTGTCAGTTACTTCATGCAAGTGTTCTACAAGCTTTTGTTATAACTAGAATCTCCAAACATCACTTAGTCCATGACCTTTGCTCACATTTACTGTTATTCCCCTTGTTCCAGTAAAAGCAGATTATTTGCCCATTAGTTGTTAAAACATGCTTATAATTCAATAAGACTTTGAGCAAGATTAACCAAACCTCACAAAATTTTCAATAAGCTCATATATTATTTTGTCCCCTTTGACAGAGTAAAAGCAGAGTTTTACCCCTTGATTTGGTAAAAATATGTTGAAAATGCTTATTAATCAAAAGTAGTTTAACTAGAATCACCAAACTTAATCTAACTGTTCATGCCCATTACCAGAAGTTGTCAACCGCTGTCCACATCAGTCCTCTCAGTGTTTTGATAAAGCTAAAGTTTTAATCACAACATATTTGCCAGTTGGTGTAATGATTCTTCTTGACCACTGTATAAACAATCTTTTAATTTCTTCAATTTTTGAGGAATAGTTTACAGGTATTATATCATTTAAATTAACTGTGAAATTAACTCCAGGTAGTTTAAAAGATTCTGCCTCTCATTGAAGATCCAATTCCGGACCAAGTCTGAGGTTACTACCTTTCATGGATCCAATCCATAATATTTTTGTTTTCTCTATATTGATTTTCAAAGCTGAGATGTTTGCATAAAATTCTAGAGTTTGCAGAGTGTGTTTTAAAGACTCCACTGTTCCATCTAACATAATGGTTGTACCATCAGCATATTGTGATAAAAGGAATTCTATGTTATTCGGCTTTATTCCTTTAATATTCTGATTATTTTTCATTAATACTGCAAGAATTTCAGCACACAGTTTAAAAATGTAAGGGGATAGGGGATCGCCCTGACGACAACCACGTTGGACATTGAACCAATTAGAAAGGTGTCCATTTATTGTAACACATGATTGAATATTTTTATAAAATAACTTCACCCATTTTATAAAGTTTTCCCCAAATTAAAAAAATGCAACACTTTATACATTAACGTCCAAGACAGGGAATCGTTGCAAAGTCAATTAACAGCAGCATTCCGGGTACTAGATGTTCTTCTGTATACTGTATTATAGCATAAATAAGTCTTATATTATCACCTATATATCTTCCAGCTAAGAAACCCGTTTGATCTTCAAGTATAAGTTTGTGTAGAACTGTTTTGAAACGCTGAGCAATACTGGCAGTTCATCTGTATCAAATGCATGGTTAATTGATCTGACTAAAAAATGTCCTATATCGATCCAAAAGAATTTAAAAAATGCTGCCGTAAAACCACTACTACCTGGAGAAGAGTCATTAGACATTTTTTCAAGCTTGCCAACATTTCACTATAAGTCAAATGTCCTTCTAGACCTTGTTTTTCATCTTCATTCAATTTGGGTGTGTCAATATTATGAAATAAGTTATTAAGATCAAAATTTTCTGTTTCTCTGAAACAATACAACTTTTTATAATGATTAGCTACTTCATTTAAATTTTCTGTTTGATTTGTTAATAGTGCATAATTTCTGTTTTCTAAATTACAAAAGTGTTTTGAAGGTTTTTCTCCCTCAGATATCCATTTCGCCCTAGATCTGATAAAACACCTTGCATCGTTTTAATTCTATATTTAGAAAATTCTTCTTTTTCAGCCTCTAAAAGTGGGTAATCAATATGTTTGTTTTTCTAAAGAATTAATTTCTAATAAAAGTTTATCTTTACTTTTTTCTTCTTACTTCTTTTTATATTACGAGAACAATATAGTTTTACCCCTTATCTCCATTAAAAGTGTCTCAAAGAATAGTACATCATCTATTTTCAATTTTAACAATTCATTACTAATGTTTTCTAAAGGCTCATCTGTATCCTGAACATCTGCCGCATATTGCATTTTAATCTGGTTCATAAGAATTGTGATTTGCTCAACACATTGCATATCCTTTAATAGTGTATTATTGAATTATCAATATGAATTACCTTTCTTAAATTTACCAAACTATATTTAATACAATCAAAGAATGATCGCTCAATTCCAACATGACACATATCTGTAAATATATTATAAGAACTTAGGTAAAAATGAAGTCTTGCTTTCTTGATAGGGTTTCTTTGAAACCAGATATATTGTTTTTCTTCCATATTTTGCTCCCTCCAGCAGTCAATTAGGTTACATTCTAGAATCATACCAAGAACAACTTCTCGTGCTTTAGGATTGTTAACATTTAAATACTTAAAACAGTCAATATTCGGATCTAAAACCAGATTATAATTACCTACCATAATACTTGGATTTTCCAATTGTAAAATCTTTCTTTTTATGTTTGTGTAAAATTCTGGCTCATCTCTATTTGGAACATATAAACAAATCATAGTAATATCAATACTTAACACACTTGCATGTAGAATAAGTATATTTCCATTCTGGTCTGTTTCATAACTTTTAAACCGAAAATCAAAATTATTATCTATAAATATTGCCACACCCCTTGACTGACTATTATAGTTACTAAAATAACATTCATATCACCACTGTGTACGAATATAATTAACTTCTTTATTGGTAAATATGTATCTTGTAGAAAGTAAATGTTATATTTCTTTCCTTTTAAATAGTTAAGGACATCTTTTCGCTTTTTGCTATCCTCTAGCCCCTGAACGTTCATTGAAGCAAAAGTTACTTTTTCATTCATTATGCCTTAGTATGCTTACATGAGTGACGATGTCTGTATGACAATGGAGATAAAAACGAAAAACGTTTTGAAAGTACATACCGGGTGTGTAACACTAAATTATTTGCAGAAGCCTGATCGTCTCAACACTGTCCCAGTCTACCAAAAAGTATATGTTTAACTGAAAAAAAAATCACATCAACAAGGTACATTTTGTTGTTACTGAAGGCTGTATTCTTTAATATTTTGGCTTTCAGTTCTTACTATACTTATTAACTTGTCTCTAGATAATTTTGATTTATTAAACACAATTTGAATGCCAAAAAGTAAATAGGAAAGGCACCTTCCTGATCTTTAGTTACTAAGTTAATGAAACTATAAAATACATACATGTTTACAAACATAAACAAACAAACGAAAAACAAATCAAAGGCAAAACCGATACGGATTTTACCATTTTGCAGAATCCATGCACTTAAGACTTGTCGATTGTATCATCCTATCAATTTAACTGGGTTAAACATCAACATTATAATCATTATTTCATTAAGAAATATAAAATTATAGTTTCAAGTGGCATTTCCTTGTTTGGTCGCTTATGCAATTACTTACTTTCGATTTTAGATTTACCTCATAGGTCAAAGATTTATCAAAGGCAATCAATCAAAAGTATCAACAAGATATAAGACCTGTTAATCATCTATCTCATGGTGCAGGTATGGGAATCTAGAAACTATTGCTGACTATTACGGCGCGTTATGGATTTGTCAATCAAATCGTCAAGAGTGCAGGAGAGAATATAGTTTGCATTCATAAATAAACAGAAATACGTGTTCACAATGTAAGCAAATTTCCAGTCTATATACACATTTTCCAGTACCATTAGTATATGCTTATCTCAATAAAATTAAGTACTGACTGAGATGAGTTACTGATCTCACCGTAAGAGTGATTTAGATAATCCTTCCCTCGTCTGACCAACAGTTTGTCACTTCCTCTTTCGGTGTTAATCTTTCAAGTTATTTCGCATTCTTGAAAGTAAGATCTTCCCTGATCACATAGCTTTTCCTTTTCAACTTTTTCCTGGCACTGATCACTTTGTGTTTATGCGTTCGGTATACGAATTTGCATATGACTGGCCTGTTTCCGTCTACGCTGAATATTTTGCCCAGTATATGCACGATGTCGATGTCATCGAAGCTTAAATCCATTCCTAGATGGTCGTTAAGAAGGTTTATTAACTTCTTTTCGGTGGCATCCGTTGTCTCCTGTTTATCTGTATCCTCAGTGCCATAGATGCGTATACTGTTCCTCCTAGTATATTGTTCTAATTCATTTAAATGATGTTCATTGAACTTTATTCTGTCATAGTTATTGTTGAATTTCTCATTAAGTTCTTTATTTCTCTTTTTTAACTTTTCGTTTTCTTCTATAACTTTCTCCACTTCGACCTGTCTGTACCTCTCCGAATTTTTTAGATGGTCTATTTCAGTCTGTGTATCCTTCAACTGCGACTTAACTGACCTCAGCCTCTCATACACTTTGTCTAAATCTGACTTAATTTCATCACTTTTGTCTTTTTTCAGTGCTTGCAATGACGTATTCAAAAATTTCTCAATTACTAAGCCCTCCAGACGTTTATCTAGTGCATTTTCTATATAATGTTTGGAGGCAAGCTCATTTATCTTTTTCTTCCAACCTCGTCACAATATCTATAAGATCTTTCAAATACGTTTCTTTGCTCACCTTTTCTTCAACTGATTCCTTTTTCACTACTTCTTTAGATGCTTCCTTAGGTATTTATACCATCATTTGATCTTTTTTGACTTGCTTGCCGCTCTTTTCACATTTCTCACTCTTTATCTTTGTCCAATTTATGATCTTTCTTTTGCTCATTTTTATTTAACTCTGTTACTATAGAAGATACGGCTGATGTTGCCCCTTTGCACGATATACTAGTACGTTCTCTTGTACATTCTCGCATACTCATTCTTCTACTATCCATGTTGACAGTGTCTTGTGTTTGTGTTTATGTAATGGAAAAAGATATGACACAGATAGTTACCTAGGTTTCACAAAGAAAGATGCTCACCAATGTCCGTCATAATCCTTGGTCCAATTATATTGTTCACTTTATCCAGCTAAAAACAGCCTTCAAAATTTCACATAATTTCCATTATAATTCGTTTGTAATACAGTTTATCCAAATTTTCTACCAAATTCTCACTTTTGTAAGTTTCTAAAAACGTTTTTAATCAAAGTTTTTTGCAGCTAACCAAAAATACGGGATAACACAGGTATGGCCTTTGAACTGTTTGACAACCCCCGTACTTACCATAGCTTAGAGAGTAGTGTTGCGTTGTCTTATGTGGTAAACATCAACCATACTTACACAATCATGTGGGGAAGTTGGAAGTTACTTGCGCAGAACAGGTTTGTACTCGTACAGAATCCAGGAACACCGGTTAGGTTAAATGCCCACCGTTACATGACTGAAATACTGTTGAAAAATGGCATTAAACCCAAAACAAAACATACTTACACAAGCATTATGAACAGTGTTGCTTGTCTTATGTGGTATACAACTACCGTACTAACCCTAGCATAAGTAGCAATGTTGCGCTGTCTTATAAGGTGTACATTCGACAAGTCCAAAATGAAACTGTTTTGCTCATTCGTGAAGCCAAATCACAATACTTTCAGACAAACTTAAAAACCGATCATTCTCTTCCAAAGCCTGGTGGAATACTTTAAAATCCTTCATCTCTAAAACGAACAACAATGCTATTCCTCCAATATTTAATTCCAACACTCGTCAAACAACGTCTTCTGATTTTGAAAAAGCTAACCTTTTAAATAATTACTTCCAAGAGCAGACATACATTGATGACGAAAATATAGAGATACCCTATCTCTGTCCTAGGAATTCTACCACTATTTTAAATGAAATACATCTTTCACCACTAGAAACTGAAGATTTCTTGAAGTCTCTACCGGTTCACAAGGCCGCAGGTCTCAAGTAAATGCTCTGCTTATAAGGTATTTAAATCTTCTTTTGAGCTAGAACACTATTTAAAAGTTTTACCAAGGAATCTAGCAACATCCCTCTGTCATTTTAGATGCAGTAATCATAAACTTCCTATAGAAAAAGGGAGTTTTATTGGTTTGAACCGCAACATGAGGGTCTGTGAACAATGTCTGTACAATGGATTAGGTGATGAATTTTCATTATTTATATGAGTGAGAATTATTCAAGGCTGATCGCAAGAAATAGCTTCCCTTAAACCTTAGAAGACCCAACATGTTTAATTTTGAAAAACTTTTTACAAGCCATGATAAAACTGATCTTGTTAAGCTTGCAGTATTTGTCAAGTTACTAATGTCAAAAATAAAATGATCTACCACTTTCCCCGAATTTTTGCTTACTTTACATTTTTTACCTAATCTAATTAAGATATGTTGATAGTTTATGTCTTTTTATGCACATGAGTCTCAGAATGTTTATATGTTAATGTTAAAGGTGGTTGTGGATAGACTAACTATCATTAGCAACATTTAATAATGCTATTTCATTTTACAATATTAGAAAGTTTAAAGGTATTTTACATTGTATAATATGCTTTATGGTAAGCTAACTACTTTTAGCATTGCGTTTCATGTTTTTGTGGAAACTGTAAATGTTGATGCCCATATGGGCCAAACATATGAAAATAAACTTGTAAAACTTGTAAACTTGTAAGCTAAATATACTTAAGAAACTGTGAATGCATTTTGAATCCCACAGTAAATACTGGTTTCTAGTGTATCGTCACGTGATAGAAAAAAAGTAATAAAGATTTCATCTAACGAGGGAACAAATTTCAACAAGCCAATCTTCCATGATGCCCTCAACAATAACATGTATTTACAAAAGATATGTTGCAAAAAGCAAAATAATCAATAAGAAAAGAAATTATGTAAAGGAGAAAAGCCGAAAACTGTCCATTATGTGAAAGAATGGACAAATCGAGGCGCAACGCGCCGAGATTGTCCATTCTTTCACATAATGGATAGTTTGAGGCTTTTCTCTGACTTAAAACACGGTCCTCACGAAGAAATCAAGATTGTCGTGATATTATATAATGTCTCTAATATTGTCCTCTTTGAGGCAAAGACAATTCATTGATTTGTGTCTCTGTGCTAAATGAAATTACCAAGTCAAGTAGAGTTTAAATTAGAGACTGCATATAAATATTTATTGCAGTTAAAAGTTTTTTAAACACTAATGGTATTCAAGTTTCGAACATATCTCGTTTTGTCATATTTATAAATGATTTGAAGTACCTTTACAAAAAGTAAAATTTAACTTGGCCTTATGATGTATGTATAAATAGTTGTCCATGCTTTGTTCGTGCTGAGTTTGCAGTGTTATATAAATCAAGTAATTTAATAAATGACGGGTCCAGGTGAAGACATTCTAAAATGTATGTATTTTATATCATTATTAGAAAACAATCGTTCTTATCTCGTAATAACGAGATCTTCTATCAATTTTATTAGAAGAAAATTACCGGTATCACATGTGATCTTTACTCGTTATGACTCATATCTCGTTTTTACGAGACAATATTTCGTTATTACAATAAATAATACCGTTATTGCAAGACAATTGTATTCAACTTTAATTAAGATCATTACGGCCAAATTTTCCTGTAATACCGAAACGTGCAGTAAAACTTTAGGGAACTTGACGTTGTTTTTTTCCCTCTTTTTTGTCTTAGTAGTAGAAAGGTGAAATTGCACATTTCTTGGTAGGACTGCAACAAATGTCAGTTATGGCACAAATTTAACAAATTTTACACGAACAGTGCGTGAGAAAGATACTTAGTAGGTCTGCAGCATTTGAAAAAGAAAGGAAAATTGTGTTTTAGCTCGACTATTCAAAGAATAGGTGGAGCTGTTAGACTCCAGTTTGTTTAATTCTGCCCATTGTTTTCTCGTTTAGGGCACAGCCATTATTTTATCTGGGTACCTTACGCCGGTTTTCATGGAATTGCACTCTGTGCATCGTTGAAGGTTCCATGTGCACCGTCGTATGAATACATCTGCGGATGTCTCCAAATTACATTCTTGTACTTATAACATGTGTAAATGTTGAGTTCTGCTCAACCCGGGGCTACAGGGCGTCGACGGGAGCTTGCACTTCCACTACCGTCCATACACAGGCTCAATCAAACCGAGCCTGCAACATTTTCGTTTATGTCGTGTTAGGCGACCTGTGGTTTTCCACTTTTTATTTTATCCATGCGTCGGCGTCCCGATTTGGTTAAGTTTTTGTATGTAAGCTGGTATCTCAGAAACCACTTGTGGGAATGGATTGAAACTTCACACACTAATTCACTGTGATAAATTGACTTACACTGCACAGGTTCCATAACTGTATTTTGTATAACTTTTTATTAAGGTTTTATATGTAAGCTAATACTTCAGTACCTACTAATGGAAATGGATTGAAACGTCACACACTTGTTCATTGTGATGATCTGACATGCAGGGCTCAGGTTCCATAACTCACAAAATTATGCCATTTTTTCGACTAAGCAGTTGCTTGTTAAATTTTTGTATGTTAGCTGGTATCTCAGTACCCACTCATGGGAATGGATTGAAACTTACACAATTGTCAATTGTTATGAGCTGATATACATTGTACAGGTTCCATAACCCTTTTTGCAATTTAACAAAATTATGCCCCACCCCCCGCACACACACACACACACTTTCGACATGCCATACCAGGTGTATATCTGTGATACTTTTCTATTGCGCTTTAGGAGTACACAAAGAGGACTTATCTACTTTCTAAAGGTTGAAGATTTAAACTAACATTCTGTATTTACTTTTGGCAAATTGTTTGATTTTCATTTGACTGATAATTTGTGGGGCGATTAGGGTTAAGGTCATACGTTCCTCTTCAGGTTTTTAGCTCGACTATTCGAAGAATAAGTAGAGCTATCCTACTCACCACGGCGTCGGCGTCGGCGTCACACCTTGGGTTAAGTTTTTCGTACCAGTCCACATTTTGACAAAGTCTTTTGAGATAAAGCTTTGAAATTTTCAACACTTGTTTACAATCATCATGGCCAGTTATAGGCAAGAGCACATAACTCCATCAAGGATTTTGGCTGAATTATGGCCCCTTTTGACTTAGAAATCATGGTTAAGTTTTTCGTACCAGTTCATATTTTGACAAAGTCTTTTGAGATAAAGCTTTGAAACTTTCAACACTTGTTTACCATCACCATGTCCAGTTATAGGCAAGAGTACATAACTCCATCAAGGATTTTGGCTGAATTATGGCCCCTTTTGACTTAGAAATCTTGGTTAAGTTTTTCGTACCAGTTCATATTTTTTGAAAAGTGTTTGACATATGGCTTTGAAACTTTTATCACTTGTTTAGTATAACAGTCTCTATCTGTAGGAAAGAGAACATAACTCTGTCATCTATTTTGGCTGAATTATGGCCCTTTTTGGACTTTGAAATTGGTTCTGTTTTCATACAAGTCCATGTTTTGTCAAAACTATTTGACATATGGCTTTTAAACTTTGAACACTTGTTTATCATTATGATTTCCATCTGTAGGCAAGAGTACATAACTATTTTGACTGAATTATGGCCCTTTTTGGACTTTGAAATTGGCTCATATATTGCCATTTAGTGCAAGACTTATCGAAATCAAAGTAATACAGGAACATTGTTTGTCTAATCTATTTATTTCTTTTGTCTGAATATCCGTGGAAATATTTTGACCATATTCTTCAATTAATTCTTCGAATAGTCGAGCGCGCTGTCATTAGACAGCTCTTGTTTTATTGCAGTTAGAAGTTCTGTAAAACGTTGCAGTTTATATTTTGAAACTTTCGAATTACATAGGTTGATGTACTCACACCCTCTCAACGTACAAGGTTGTTACTATACCTGTCCATTATTAACCTGTACCTGTCCATTCTTAAAGTATCCATTATTTTAAGAATGGACAGTTACAGGTTAATAATGGACAGGTATAGTAAAATAATCGTGTGTTTAGAACGGTATCGGTACAATAACCAATATAATGGACAAAACTAACAAAGGATTACATCACAGCCGTGTTTTAACTCAGGAGAGAAGCTGGCTACTATGAAATTTGCTCCATTGTAGATATTAGAATTTAAAATGTTTTACTTCAGTTGCATTTTATATATATATACTGAGGGGTGGGGGGATGGCATTCCAAAAAGCTGAGTTCTGTGAACGATTCTGTAACTGGACGAAACGGCACACGATACTTCCTTTCCCAAAAACTACTTTTGTAGCTTTGACAAAATAATGATGATGTTGTACGTTTTATGAATTTTAGTATTAAAAGTTTTAGCCACACCATGAGAAAAACAACATAGTACATTTGCGACCAGCATGGATCCAGACCAGCCTATGCATCTGGTCAGGATCCATGCTGTTCGCTTTCAAAGCCTATTGCAATTAATACCGTTAGCGAACAGCATGGCTCCTGACCAGACTGCGCGGATGCGCAGGCTGATCTGGATCCATGCTGATCGCAAATGCACTATGTTGGTTTTCTCATGGTGCGGCTCAAAAAAATCATTTAAAGCAATCGATATATTTATGTTTTGCGATAGAAGGGTTGTTAAATGTAGCATTTTGAATATTCCTTCTTATTCTTTGCCTACATATCTAATGCGAAAAAAGACCAATGCAGCACACACAATATCATGATACAATGGTACGGTTTGGCTAAAACTGCATGAAACTGATAAAATACTTTATGAAATACACGCTTTAACTGTTAGTCATAAAATCAACGAGATCATGTTATCAGTTGGATATTTAAATTATGCTATCAGTCGAAATAGATATAGTTTGCTACTTGATTTATTAATAGGTTAGCTATTAATAGCTCATTTTCAACATTTAAAAAAAAAACTTTCATGCAAAACATATCACTTGAGCAATTATGAAACGTTTATTGAAGTGCATTACAAATTACGTATATGTCGCCACATATATCTATATATGATTGACTATAACAATATATAATCAACTGAAAGTTTGTCAAACTTCACTATGAATGTAATATTCATAAGCATAAGCTTTTCAACTGTTTTATTTTATTTAAGCGATAATATAAGTAAACGGGTGGTCTAAACATTTGCGGAGATCCGATTCGTATGTAGGATAAAGCGTCTTCTCGCGTCTGGGCCGAGCAACTGAGTGAGCCAAACTGTTGCAGCAAGTCTCCGTTCACTCAAGCATCAGCGATTCCTCGGAGAGGATGGCCATCCCAGGCAAAACGCATATGCAGTATTGTCCGTTCACCAGAGCCTCGGTGAAGCCTCAAAGAAGAGAACTATCCGAGGACGAACGCACTCATGTACATGCGTCCTGCCCGAGACAGCTCCTGCCCTGTAGACTCACCAGAGCCCGAGGGACGGACACCCACCGCAGCAGCTTGGAGAGTCACTAAGCCCTAAATCCTCATACGTATAGTTAGTTCTCCAGACATTTTTTTCATCATGTGAGCTACTGGGAAATGATAACAGATATGAATTAAAATAAATATTTTAGAATTTGTTTACACACATTTAACTTTGTCGATAGCTAGTGCAACAAAGAAGAGGAAAACGACACCCTAACTATATACTTTCATGCCCTCCAAAACAGTAAGTCTGGGTGAAATGTTCCCCGCCAATATACAATGTTAATATGTCGGAATTCAGCTGCCTTTTTCCAAACACACTTATTTAACTGTATCATTTTTATGATGCGAATTCTCACTAAAATACTACTACTTAGATAGTGAATTGATTAAATGATAGATAGTTATGCATTACTACAGTAATGAAAATACAAATTTAGACAAGTGTTTTGTTGACAACCTTGTGGCTGATAAATATTTCTATGTTAATTTTCTGCTAACCGATACATGTAAAGTCAGCATCATGTTAGAAAAAAATATCCACTAAAATTGTTTATATGTAACAATGCTAGTAATACATGATATTTTAAACCATTGGTTTCACATACATCCCAACACTGTCAGTTTATTTATTTTAGCCCGCGCTTAGCTCAATAGGGAGAGCGCAGATCTACGGATCTAGGGGTCGTGAGTTCGAGCCCTGGGTGAAGCGTATGTTCTCCGTGACGATTTGATAAAAGGCATTGTGTCTGAAATCATTCGTCCTCCACCTCTGATTCATGTGGGGAAATTGGCAGTTACTTGCGGAGAAAAGGTTTGTACTGGTACAGAATCCAGGAAAGCTGGTTAGGTTAACTGCCCGCCGTTACATAACTGAAATACTGTTGAAAAAACGGCGTTAACCCCCTCCCCCACCCCGGAAAAACTAACAAACAAACAAACTGTCAGTTTATTTAGGGATGAAATGAAAATTGGGATGTCTAAACAAATTCTAAAGCGCAATTTTTCGTTCGTGAGCTCAGTTGTAATAATGAAAAATAAAGACACGACATTTTAGTCAATAAGAAAAATAAGTTTAAAACGGGATGACTTTCTAACCCTTACGTGGATGAGATAACAAAGGTAACCAGTTTTGAACCTCATTTACAATTACTGGGGTTAATTGATAAAATGATCACAACTTGGACATCACTTCTTGACGTTGTCCTAGGCACTCCTTGACCAGATCCACAACTTCCCGTGCAGTTCCCCATGACAAAGCTACGCCATCAGAACCATGGCCATAATTATGGATTACCTAAATGTAAAGCAAAACAACAGCAATATTGACAATGCCAAATTAGACACACCACAGTAATTTATTTTCACGAACATATACAATTATACCATCGTTTTCATATCGCTCTCGATTCGAATGTTTTTTTCGAAAGTCGAATACCGTTCTTATTTCGAATGGCTAATGTTGTTCTAGGTTTGAGAATCCGATGCACATATTTAGATTCTATAAAAAACATTTATATTAAACACGAGTGTACACGAGTAACTTGATGAGCCGACTGTCCTTAATGAGCCTTGTAATAAAACAAAAATAAAATTTAACAGAACATAGGTGTAAGATATATCAGATATAATATATAAAGTTTGATAATAAAAGCTTTACCTCTAGTGTCCCGTTTCCAAACTTTAAAGTCTCTTTTTCTAGTCTTATCCCCTTTCTGCAAGGTCTCAAACCAACCCACGTGTGATCAACCTTTGCTGCCTACACGAGAATTCCAAGAATAAAGTTACGCTTAAGTTTCTTAAAGCTGATATTTACAGTGATCTAGCAACAGATGTGTTCAATATTGAACTATTATGTGAGTATAACAAACCAGTGGGCATTTAAAACGTCTTTTGTACATCGTTACGAGATATATAGCTTTTAAATGTGCATCCTTATGTTTGATTCTGCAATAACTTTGATATATTCCATGCAATATGTTAGTAATTTGAAAGGCAATCAAATACCAAAAAACTGTGCTTGCTTTACTTTTTTTGTTAAATATGATGGTCAGTAAGGCACTGTTTATTTAACATGTAAAAACCTTGAAATCTTTTTTGTCTTCATTTTTATGAATAAATGAAAACCTTAAATTCAAGAAAATGATAAAAACTACACGGATACTGTTTTCAGGCCAAATATATATTAAATTCTAATTTTCAGTTTCTGGTACTAGCAATAGGTGAATCAACCTTTGCTGCCTACACGAGAATTCCAAGAATAAAGTTACGCTTAAGTTTCTTAAAGCTGATATTTACAGTGATCTAGCAACAGATGTGTTCAATATTGAACTATTATGTGAGTATAACAAACCAGTGGGCATTTAAAACGTCTTTTGTACATCGTTACGAGATATACAGCTTTTAAATGTGCATCCTTATGTTTGATTCTGCAATAACTTTAATATATTCCATGCAATATGTTAGTAATTTGAAAGGCAATCAAATACCAAAAAACTGTGCTTGCTTTACTTTTTTTGTTAAATAAGATGGTCAGTAAGGCACTATTTATTTAACATGTAAAAACCTTGAAATCTTTTTTTTCTTCATTTTTATGAATAAATGAAAACTTTAAATTCAAGAAAATGATAAAAACTACACGGATACTGTTTTCAGGCCAAATATATATTAAATTCTAATTTTCAGTTTCTGGTACTAGCAATAGGTGAATCTTAGTGTGAAAGATTTTATTCCATGGTGCTTGATTCTGTAATAGTCGACATTTTCAAAACTTTAAACGTCCAAATCTTCAGGTTTTTTAAACATAAACAATATGACTTAAGATATGCTGCAAACTTAATATCTAAATTGGACATCCACTTAACACATTTGCAAACACATCACACACATTTTCTTGATTTAAATACCCAGCGCATTCTCCTACAGGTATCGATAAACGTACATATTTCTGACAACATTAAACATAGGTACACAAAAAATTGCAAAGCAGAAATTTCGTAGCAATATCTAATGTCTTACCTTTAGACCAGGTATGAGTTTTCTACATCTTTGTAGTATATCTTCTGTCTCATTGCTCTCAACCTTTAGTGATTCCTTTCCGTTTTGTTTAAATCCACCAAGAGCGATGTCATTTTCCCTAAGTTTGTAAAAAAGCAACAAAACAATTCTGTTACTGATAACATATGTTTATTTCGAGGATGGGTATAAAACCAACGGCACAATATCCAACAGGAAGTCATGTTCGGAGAATTCGGCTCCTTAAAACTGTATTCGTACACTAGTGTAGGTATACTGGAAGATGATATAAAATATGAACGAGTATATATAAGATATATCGTACGCTTAAATACATGGACACAACGAGAAAATAACAGAACACTGTGGGGCACCGCCTTTGGGCGGTCAGTGACAAAACCAACATTTTGAGAGGTTAAAGCGAAAACTAAACCCCATCATGTACAAAGTATCAGGACAGTATAAATAAAAGGAACCTCAGCCAGGTGCATCCCTCACGTCACGAAAATCACCATCCACTTAAAAAGACAATCATAACAGAAACGTTTCCTCGCTGAATTTATCCCGACAAACAACATTTACTTAAAACCGTCATAGGAGAAATCTTTCCTCATTCATGTATATTTAGCCATATATGTCTAAAATGTGTCATTTAATGAGAAATATATATACATGTATGTACATAAACCTAGCAACACTAAATAGCAACGAAATAACATTTTCTTTAAAATCGTACGAGATTTTCTTGTGTTTTTTGCCGATGCTTAAAAACTTCACTTTTCACCATAAGTATGTGACGATTCTTGCACTTTTAACGACTTTTAATGTATAAAGTTTATGAATTACATCTGTGTATTAATTACAAAATGTATAATAATTTGTGCAAAACTAGATAAAACTCATATATTTTGATAGTTGTTCCTTATGGTGTAGTTCCAGATTAAGAAAGCACCAATGTTGCGCTACAGGTAATAATAAAATCAAATCTATACGACAATCTTTTGGAAGCTTAAATCTAAACCAAAGAAAGAAATAGCAGGCTCGATGTGACTGAGATTTATTAGAGGAAAAGAAATATGCAATACACCCTTCAGACACCTAACGTAAACCGGAACTAAACTTTGCTTGGTGCCTTTGACGCGTAAATTACCCGCCCATCATTTAGATAAACTGCTATAAGAAAACAGTGTATATAAAGAAAGTACTTTGCTTCGCTGAATTGATTTGATTATTTTTTAGACACAATATGAAAGACTCGGCACCTGGGTGACCTTTAGGCGGTAACACGACAGATCCCCGTTAACACCTGAACTGCTAGTTTTGCACTGGAACATTGACATTTTATGATACTGCTTAAAATCTAAGTCCAAAACAACGATTAAACCTACCCCGAAATCATGTATGTGACATCATCCGTATTTACCCAGTGCTTTATCCAGGGTGCCTTCACCTAGACACGAAAACAATTAAAATTAGTTTTTTTTTTATATCAAAAACATACAATTCAGGCGATTGTTCTTCATACATGCAATTTTAATAACGTAAGATTTATTTGTCTCTTTATATATATTTATAGCACAAATCCAAGAAGATGTGATATTTGTAACTTTTCTGTAAAGAATAATGCGTTTCTCTAAAGTATAAAACTTAAACATTGTGGGGTTTCAGAATATATGAACATGATTCTATGACAGACTGTACCCTAACGATTTCTCCTCTTGCAGGAAACATGAGCTTGTCTCCCACTAGCTCTCTACTGCCAAGGCCACAACAGTTGATCAAAACATCACATTTATCTACAAACTTGAGAACATAATAATTTATTAACCCAAATCAAACCTCCAGACTTTTTAAATGAATAATATGTTTTAACTTATTATCACAATATGATTTATGATACACCTGTGGACTTCTTAAATTAGACACCTAACATTTAAAAAAATAATCATTTTTAAAACACACATATTCTTGAAAATTGATTAGCTTTTTGTAAAAGATCATTACATTTTTTTATTCAAATGACAGAATGACAAATAACAAAAGTAGTAATTGTACGCATAATTAAACCTTGCCTTTATGAATAGGATTCTCTCGTTATAACCTCATTACACATTGATTACTCATTTCTGTAATTCCTGATTGTGTGGTCAATGTAGTTAATAAAGAATTGATGGTAACGTTGAGACGAAATATTCGTTCAAAAAAGGATCATTTCTAAATTACACCGCAAAAGTACAACTTGTACATAATACTAGTACATATAGCTTTGGCATAATGTATGACAAAAGTATTCAAACATATCTTGAAATTATATATGATATTCTCATAAATAAGTATTACTGCGCTTATTACAATAATGCTGGCTGAGATTTCTACATACCTCATTCATACGGGTTATTTTTCTCTTTTCCAACTGACCACCACCGTCTCTCAGTCTGTAATTACTACACAACATATCATCCTTTACATATTTACTGGTATATCAAATTCTTTAATCTCAAATATATGAAAGTCAAGTGTGCCTTGCTAATTACAAAATTCTAAATTCTAAATGCAAAATACAGAAACTCTGTTTTAAAAGAGTCCTTTAGAGAAGAGAAAAAGTTATATACTGAAGGTCAATGACATGATGTATTTGTCTATTTCGGCAGCTCTACGCGATTTTGAAATCTTGGTTGAAATAATAGCTAAGCGTTGATCACATTTTGCATTGAACAATGAGCATTTGACATTTCAAATTTGACAATGGTCTTTCATACAAATAAGATTATGAGCCTTCTCACATCGCAAATGTATCCTCTTATAATTATAAGCATACGATAACGTCTTATAATGTGCGGCCTCAGTGATTAGAAATAAATATGGTAAATACATTTAGAAATAAATATATATACCTACATATTTTTGTAAAGGTCTTTTAGATATCGAGACAGATAAATTGACACTGACCTCGGAGCGTATGGCTATAGAAAGATACAGGTCACAAAAGCGATGAGAATATCGTGCCAATCTTCAGTTTTTGACCTAGGATCACCCAATGTATCCAAACGTTTAACGGTATTTTATACACTATATCCAGCTAAAGGAACTATGTCAAAGTTTTTCGGTTTCTATTTTCAAATTAGATTCATGCCCATATGTACGACAGTGGGTAATACACAATTAACCATGCAAAACAGACCATATAAATAATTTGAAAACAGATGTCAAAAAACTGTGACTCCATCAAGAAGAAAATACTGCATAAAATTCATTTTGATTAAAATCATCTCCAGTTAACGCTACGCATTGGATCTGACGACAGGCGTTTGTGACCTTCACCAATCAGATCATTGCTTTCAACATTTTGAAAGTGAAAGTAGAAGTTTAAAAAAAATCTATATTTAACCTGGGATTTCGGTTTTTGATATATGTGAATGCTAGAAGTATCACGTACGGGTTGGTTTATAAATCTAATAAGAAAGCTTATAGTAGAAACACAGGAGAATTAATTGTTTTTCTTATTTTATCCATTCAAAATTGAAAAGCGTTTGTAGGGGTACTGGAGGTAAAGTGCCTTAAATATAACCATCGATAAGTACGTGTTTCTCTGTGGTGTACTGGTGAAGAAATCAGGAAAATAATTACTGCCGCGGCGGCCCGGGTTCAATTCCCGAATGGGGCGTGATTTTCTCTTGATTTCCCTATTTTTAGCTCACCTGTGAGTTGTTGTGATCGCTAGATGTTTGTCTGTCTGTCTGTCGTCTGTCAACATTTAGCTTGTGTATGCGATAGAGGCTGTATTTTTCACCTGATCTTCATGAAATTTTGTCAGAATGATTACCTTGATGAAATCTAGGCAGAGTTTGAAAATGGGTCATTTGAGTTTAAAAATTAGGTCACTAGGTCAAATAAAAGAAAAACATTGTGTATGCGATAATAGGCTGTATTTTTTAACTGATCTTCATGAAATTTTGTAAGAATGATGATCTTGACAAAATCTAGGCAGAGTTTGAGAATGGGTCTTCTGGGGACAAAAACTAGGTAACTAGGTCAAATAAAATAACCCTTTTGTATGCGATAGAGGCTGTATTTTTTAGCTGATCTTCATGAAATTTGGTCAGAATGATTACCTTGTTGAAATCTAGGTTGATTTTGAAAATGGGTCATCTGAGGTCAAAAACTAGGCCCCTAGGTCAAATCTAAGAAAAACCTTGTGTATGCGATAGAAGCTGTATTTTTCATTTGATTTTCATGAATTTTGGTCAGGATGATTCCCTTGATGAAATCTAGGTCAGGTTTGAATATGGATCATCTGAGGTCAAAAACTAGGTCACTAGGTCAAATCAAAGAAAACCCTTTTGTATGCAATAGGGGCTGCATTTTACATCAGATCTTCATGAAATTTAATCAAAATGTTTGACTGGATGAAATCTAGGTGGAAAATGAATATGTGTCATCTAGTGTCAAAAACTAGGTCACTCGGTTAAATTAAAGAAATACCTTGTGCACACAATAGGGGCTGCATTTTACATAAAATATTCAAAAAATTTAGGCAGAATGATTGCCTTGATGAAATCTAGTTAAAATTAGAACATGGGTCATCTGTGGTCAAAAACTAGGTCACTAAGTCATAACAAAGAAATCGTTGTGTATGCGATAGAAACTGTATTTTTTAATTGATCTTCATGAAATTTGGTCAGAATGATAGTGTTGATGAAATTAAGATCAAGTTTGAATATGGGTCAGAATGATAGTGTTGATGAAATTAAGATCAAGTTTGAATATGGGTCATCTGAGGTCAAAAACTAGGTCGCTAGGACAAATCAAAGAAAAAATGTTTTATGTGCAATAGAGGCTGTATTTTCAATTGATGTTGATGAAATTTGGTCAGAATGATTGCCTTGATCAAATCTAGGTCAAGTTCGAATGTACATCATCTTGGCTCCTAAACTAGGTCACTAGGTCAAGTTGAAGAAAATACTTGTTTACACTTAAGAGACCATAGTTTTGGTCCAATCTTAATGAAAATTGGTCAGAATATTTGTTTCCGTGAAATCACTAGGTAAAACATGTTTACACTGTTATGGTGTGTTTCTCAGGTGAGCGACCTAGCGCCATCTTGTTTAAAGATAGTTTAGAAATAAAATCTCATGTTTTGATGTTCATAATATAATGAAACTTTTATTCTAAAGAAACTCTATTTTAGCCAAAATCTGAGTCCAGTCCCTTTAATCTCGTCTGATTGGTTCAAATAAGAATAGATTGGTGGGAATAAAAAAAATAGAAATCCGATTTTACAGAAGATGAATTTAGTCAGATTGCATAAAATGTAGTGAAACTTTGGTAAGTTTTTGTATTCCTTTAGTAAACTATATCTTTTGAAGTCATCAGCTCTATATTTTATTTTGTTTGATATAATTGTCTGATTTAAAAGACCTTTAAAAAATTATAGGTTTAATTTGTTTCTAAATATAGCACAAGCTACAAACCATTGAAAATATAGTTAACCTTAAGCCTGCTGGCGGCAAGTGATTCTGCCTTTGCGACCAGTGCAGACCACGATCAGTCTGCACATTCGTGCAGTCTGATCATGGTCTGCTCTATTCGCTATTCAGTTAGTAAATTTTCAATGAACTCATCTTCGATTAATAAATGGTATTGCCAAAATTGAATGATGGACCAGTCCATTTTAGAAATTTAGCAGGGTAAGGGTTAAACAAAATTTCATAAAGCGTTACACTCCACCTCTTAATGACACTCGGCTATGTCCGTGTGTTTACGTATTCACGTTATGCAATCGGAATTCGTCGGATATGTATATAGAACAATGTGCAAAATGCTTCCGAAATAGCCGCCAGGGAATGCCGAAATCGCACATGGAGAAGTTTTTTATTTGCCATTTGTCATTGAATATCTTACATACTGCTGCTGCTAAACACTAAAACGTTATCATTTTACAAAATAAATAAGCTTAACAAAACAGTTTGATATCTCTGATATTTAAGATCAATGTTCCTTTAAATATAGATCTTGCCTCAAATTTTCAACGTCTGATCCATATTGAGTTTGTGAGGTCGGGATAAACAATCCGCCAGAACCATAGCTTGTTGTGCCTTCATAAAAGTTATTCGCGATAACCTTAACACATGCATTAGGTATGCTTCTCTGATATTTACTGCAGTTGATAATCCGACTACCCCTGCCCCTAAAACTACAATTTTTACACCCATACTACACTAACAGCACATCACAACACTTTCTAATTTAAATGGGTTACACAGTATTTATGCCTGATAACGAATAGAGGTTACACATGCAATTTAACATGCAGTTACATAGCGAAATAGGCTCTTATCTTGACTTTGTGTTATCGTCATACCTTAACACTAGTAACGTTAATAAACAAGTTGACAAAATGAGTTTGGACGAACGTTTCTTTTAAAACGGAATGAACGTCAAGAAATTATATAAAGGAAGTGTTGTGTACATTTTGTACAAATAAAACCTCTGTTTGTTTAATCGGCCATCGTTAAAAGGGCTGCACATCCGTACTTCAAAAATATTATCATGCTCGAAGTCTTCCTTTTGGTGCATTAGCAATGATGCCCGAAAGCTAATATTGCATTACTGGCCAGTTTAACGTTTGGGGTTAAACTAATACCAACATAAATATTTTTGGTGTAGAATAATGTAAGGAAATGAAACACTGAAAAAGTCCTAAAAAATATCATGGCACAGTTTAAATTCTGAAGTAGACCTAACATCTAGTGGCCGTTGTTGTGGACCATATGCTGTATTGTTCTACTACTGATATACTGTGGTATAAATATTTGCTTTGAATATCAGAAAAAAATAATTTAAGATTTTTTGAAAGTACTCGTAGGCTACGTAAGTATTTTACCATCTTTGTCAGAAAGGGTTGGTGTGTCAAAATTCCGAACATAGGTGTCAAAATTTAGAACATTACAGAATTTCTAGTTAAATCTATAAATACATATTTCTAAAACAAACACCCGCATATGAGTTAATATGGGCTGAACACCAAACACGTGTATCTCATACTCGGAAACAAGAATAAAAAAATCATAGGGATTCCAAACACGAAAATGTATTCGCAATGTTACAGCAGATGGGCGGGGTACTTGATAACATTAATATTTGCTCGGAATTTATAAACAGTTACAGCAATTATTTTTAAAATGCTTTTTGAAACTGCATTATCATGTAATGCACGAATGTGAATAATGATACTGATATTTCGTTTGATTGATTTTATGTTAGATAAATCTGCAATACTTTGTTTAAAATCTAAAGGAAGCTATTCTTAAATACCACCTAATTCACATATAAACGACGGTGTCTAGGTACCTACTTGAAGGAGCCAGCACAATGCCCAACTTTATAGTGCTGCTCACTTGAATATCACGCCGTAGACCCTCAGTCCAAAAATGTATGTTTATATTTTTAAACGTTTGAAACGAAATCTTTTAGACAGTAATTACTGTTTTCACCCGCAGACTTCTCTAACAATTGGAAAGCATGAACACTAACTTGCCAAGGTCTCCACATGTTATTCTAGAACAGTGTGATATAAGTGTTGGAAGTATTCTATCCCTTTCAAATGAAGCCATGTTACAACAAAAAATAGTCTAACATCTACAGGGGTGAATGAGGATCGGTCTCTGGTAATAGAACCACAAATAATTACTGTAAAAAAGAAAAATGTAAGTAACTGTCGAATTGTTATTACTTTTGTGGATTTAAAACATACGACTGTGTAATTGTTATTATTTTTGTGGATTTAAAACATACGACGAGATTATACATCATTTGTTGCACGTTCAAGTTTTAAAAGTACACAGAAGAGCAGGTTCTCTAACAAAATACGTCAGAGGAAATATCAATATTTAAGGTAGAAATGCATTAAAGATATGATTCATTCATCTTAGCATATGTATGAATTAAATTGTAATATTAAATGTATGACATAATAAATTAAATTCAATTTATATTAAAAGTTATTCAAAGGAATGACTACCAGAAGTAATCATTTAAACTTGCAAAATCCGCGATAAAAGTACTTTCTACAGTAGTCCGGAGTGTCTTCCTCCACTGTCAAAAGCTGGATAAGACACCATACGATCTAAATTATAACAGTGTGACTGTAACCTGAACAAACTAAACAAAACTTTCTATAGTACTGCCAGTATCTTTCGTATGGTGAAGAAATGACAATGACCCGAGTGCTTGGTAAAAACTTAACCAGGGTGCGAAGGATTACAGTTATATTTGACAAAGCCGCTTGAAATAAAACAGAGTCAGTTTTATAATTGATTAGGTTTTGGTAAGTTCACTACCAATAATACGTTTTTCATACAAAGAGATGCATATAGACATCGGAGATAAACGTCAACAGCCGAGTGCAGCGACAGTATTAGCGGCCGTATTCACAGATTGTTCATTAACAAAGACATTTGCGTAAAAATTTGGAGTTTTGTCAGATTTTTCAGATCGAAGTAATTGTTAGAGAATTTCTGTAAATATAACGATCGTTTTCCGACCAGAAATTGGAAATGAAAGCCACGTCCATTACTTAACAAAACTGCCAAGTTGAATATCAAGGATTGGCTTCATATCAACGGAAATCAATCAAAAACGCTACCTACCCATTTACTCCGGGGTTATTTTTCCAGCGTTTTTTTTTGTCCAGCGGGTGTCAGCGGGCCGCTTATCCAGTGTGAGTACGTGAATTGATAAAAAAGGTTTTTTATATTAACAACAAATCATTAAATATGGGGTATTTCGAATCATCAAATTATTTTCTTCTGTCGTATTCTATACCAAACAGTTGTTTTTTCATTACTTGTGTCTCAATACTCCTTCATCACCCTTAAATATTCACAAGTGATATTCCATTCATGTGAAAATGTCTTGAATTCACATCAGTAGTTATGTTAGTTTGGACCATTAAACATGCTGTTATGTGCTTCATTGACTAATGGTTTGTTTCAGTTATAAGAATAACAAATTATATTTTTTTATTGTTTTAATTTTTAAAATTTAAACCTTTTCGTTAACATAGCATTCCAAAGCCTGTCTCACTAAACAAATGTCCATAGTTGACATCTAGATTTAACAATGAAAAACAGCAATGTTCAGCAAAACGGAATACCCGGATATGACTCAAAATAGCCGAATGGTATTCGAGAAAATTTATATGTTAGGAAATGCAAGTGCTATTTCATAAATCAGATAATTACTGACAATTTATTTTCTAGTCATGAATGTATAAAATCGAAATTGTACATGTTGAAGCACAAGTTTAATTTTTATTTTCTGAAAATTTGTTACGAATACCCGAGTACACTTTATAAATAATGTTTCTCGTACTGGTATCAGTGCGTCTTTCAAGATTTTTTTGGGGCCCCTTACCCCCATGATCAATGTGAAGATATCTACAACCTGTGAATGTAATCTACCACAGGACCAATGCAATAAAACTTCCTTGTATCTTCTATGGGTTTGAACTGAATTATTTAGTGCACACTTAACCAATCATGATAATGCTGATTTATACAACCTATTTTTTTACAGTTGTTAGAGTACACAATGCAAAGACGTGTGTACGAAATACATATAATAACAACAAATATGGTCAATTGCATACTAGGCAGAAAAATAAATAAAATACAGTATACTTTTATAAAGAAGTACTTCTAAATGGATCAAAAAGGATGGAGAAACCGGAATTCTATTTCGAGAATAGACCATACTACGAAAAGTTATATATAGAAATAAACTATAAATACGGCGCACCGCTTAAAATAGTTGAGGTATTTATAGCAAAGTTTAATTTTTATAAATTTTCATATAAAGCATATATATTGTTTATATATTATGCCTTTAGAATACATTTATCAAAGTTTATTACAAATTACGTATATGCCGCCTTATATATACATCAAATTGATTATATGAAAACACAATTAAATAAATTTAACGAAATATAATTTTGAATATCATATTCATAAACACAAACCTTTCAACTGTTTTCCTTTTTTTAAACATCTTTATAAGTACACGGTTAGAATGAATGATATAGGAGATCCGATTCGTATGTAGGATAAAGCGTCTTAACGTGTCTGGGCCGAGTTACCGAGTGGCTCGAAACGCTCCGGCAGTCGTCCGTCTCACTGAGCTCCGGCGCTGCCTCAGAGAAGATGTCCGTCCTGGACAAGACGCACATGTACATGCATCAAGTCTGAGACAGCATCCGCCCTAGGGTTGTCACCGGGGACCAAGGGGCTGACGACCGCCGGAGCGCATGTCGAGCCACTGAGCCCTAAATCCTCATACGTGTAGTTTGTTCTCCAGACATTTTGTATATATACAGCAAGTAACTGACATAGCAAGTATGTTACTTGACATTTTGTATTCAGCAAGTAACTGACATTTCGTATATATTCAGCAAGTAACTGGGAAAACAATAAACATAAAAAGTTCACTGAAATTAAAAACAGATACGGTAATATTTTATTTTATTTTATGTAATAAACTCGAAATGCATTAGTAATGTTATCAACGCTTAAGGATTGGCAAAGGAGTGAATTGGCATGTTTGTGACATTTGTTTTGGTTCACTTGTTTTACATGAAGCGTTACAATGTGGTCTAACTGTTTACTTTGCCGCATTATTGCCTGTTATTACTTTAAACTTTAAAGACCCACCACGACATAGTGCCCTACTTTTTCACCCACAAAAACTTCATGAAAATCATTCTTATAATACAGGTAATATACAGCTATTTTCAGGTGGACAATTTAGGCCCTTCCTGAATAAATGTGTTTTCACAACTTCATCTGTAAACTTATTCAGTCAATCTCTTCGCAGCATAGTTTTAAGATATAGATGAATAACTATCTTTCACTGTAGAAACGAAATGTGATTGAAATTTAACTTACCACACTGAATTATGTACATATTGCTACATTAATTCAATAAAATGTTAAGACATTAAACACATTGTCGTTACCTTGTAATAAGATACATGTTATTTCTCATTTTCTTCATGCAAAGCATGTATAATGACCAACATGCAAATACAAAGGAATACAGTTATTTTGTGGTGCCTCTAAGTTCAGCGTCTTATGTATCATTATGTAGATAATGTAGTATCTCACAGCGCATGCGTATATTTTATACACCCAGTTTGGGATATCTGCTTCGGCAGTTGTTAAAGCGCACTCAAATAATAAACATATACTTATAGTAAGAATACTGTGTTGGTCATTCTTTTCAATAAGACATAGACCTGCGGCCATCCAATTTCGTGAACTTCGAAAGGAAATGATTGTAGTAAATGAAAGGTAGAAGCAGTATTGGTAGCATTCCAGTGTAGCACGAACAAATCGTGAAGTTCATGGATTTTCCCACTGACAGCTGTCCTTGAGATTCTTATACGTTTACGTGTACGGGTACGTACAAAATTACAAGAATTGAATAATCTATGTATTAGTATATGTTCTGAAATTAGTTAATCAAATACATCTATACAACTTCCAGTTTGTTTCTATACACCTTCCAGTTTGTTTCTTCGTTTCTTCATGTGTTTTTAGCTCAGTAGGTAGAGCGTCGGTCTACGGATCGCGGGGTCGTGAGTTCGATCCTCGGGCGTGGCGTATGTTCTCCGTGACTATTTGATAAACGACATTGTGTCTGAAATCATTAGTCCTCCACCTCTGATTTATGTGGGGAAGTTGGCAGTTACTTGCGGAGAACAGGTTTGTACTGGTACAGAATCCAGGAACACTGGTTAGGTTAACTGCCCGCCGTTACATGACTGAAATACTGTTGAAAAACGGCGTTAAACCCAAAACAAACAAACAAATCATGTGTTTTTAACGTATTATTTATGACGAGATTTGTTTCTCTTTGACTGGTGCGTGACAGATGGCACACGTAGACGTATACGTATGAAATTCGAATCTCCCTACACTACTACCCCAGTTTCTTGTGGCGTTTTTTTTTTGTTAAAAAAGCAAAATATATGTTGAGTTGAGTGTGATTAAAAATCTAACATGCGTGCTTCGAATTTTCCTTTAGATAAACAACTGAAAAAATCATGGTACATAATAATAATAATAATAATAGTAATAATAATAATAATAATGATAACATCTTTATTTATAGAAGGAAGCACATGAAGATATAGATCTGGGGCCGTATTCATAAAGCGTCTTAAGTATAAGTTTTGACTTAAGTTTAAGATTTTACTTAAGTTTGTGGTGATTTCAGCTTAAGTCTAAGTAAAAACTTAAGTCCTTATAATAAAACAGCTTAAACTTAAGATACGTAAGAAATGACTTAAGGTATTGGACCCCTAATAGTAATGTTTTAAAAATGGCATTTGCTTGGTATATTCTTAAAGTTGACCATGTTTCACACTGTGTTGCAAATTTTAAACAAATCTCACCGTGCTGTTTTTTGTAAATTTTGCATAATATATGGTATTTCCTCACGCTCAGGAAGAGACAAAATTCAATGTGATGGTCACTATCTAAAACGCTTGCAGAGAATTCATTACAACATTAATTTTGATAACAGAAACATCAAACTATTGTTAAACAATTATAAAACACAAAATAAAACTTTAAAAATCAATTTTTTCTAGGGTGCCTCAAGTAAACAGATTTAATGAGACAGAATTCTAACTCCAACATTGAAAAACTAAGGTCGAATCCGGTGGGTCTGTTTTGAATTTTGCTCACTTTATTCAAAAATAACCATGGGGCAATAGTAAAACCTACCTGCATTTCTTCCATAACATGTAATTTAAGGAATGAAGGCAAAATAGAGAACTTTTACCGCACGTAACTCAGTATTTTCAAAGAGGTCTAACTCTACCCCTCCTGATTCAGAAGTAAATTCACATTAAACAGCAAAAAATCGCCTATAAAATGAAAATTTTCCACTTTTGTACAATTCATCCATAATTAGTCTTGAAAGAAGTAAAAACTTACTAGAAAAAAAGGAAAACATGGAGAAAAAAAATTTGGTCCCAGTGGGGTTTGAACCTACGCCCTCCTGAAAATTGCAGTCAAAGTAGGTTTATGGTAGGAATTGAATACTCTTCAAAAAGGAGATACTCTATTACGGATCCAATACCTTAAGTCAGAAAACAAAATGGCGTCGTGAGTACGATGATTAAAGTGTTGTTTTTCAGATAAAAGCACTTTAAACATAATTGTGCATGTTGTATCTCTCTGAAATTAATGTTGGTTTTTTAATGTTTTCGTCCACAATAAAAGCCAAGAATTACTTATTAAGTTGTTTTATGAATAACAAATATACTTAAGTAAAATAAATTTCTTACCTAAGTAATACTTAAGTAAATAATCAATTTCTTATACTTATACTTAAGATGCTTTATGAATACGGCCCCAGTACAAAGTACAAATGATACATCTTAATTTTAAATGTGGCCTTCTGAAAAACAACAACATCAAAATATAATTTACACTATCACATAATAATTAATATCACATTCATCCTTATTAATATCACATTCATTCTTAGACAAATATCCCTAAAATAGATATTGCCTTTAAGTATCCATTTATACAATTTTCATTTAGGCAATTAATTAGTCATAATAATCAATTATATTATAATGGCATAGTTATAATTCAGCTGATATAAACAAAGAGATTCTTTAGGCAGTCATCTGCAAGATATACTTTTTATATTTCTTTTTAAAAGATGTTAGAGAACATGTGGAGCGAATTTCATTTGGTATTGAATTCCAAACATTTGCACCATTGTAACAAAATGTTTTTTCTTACCATAATTTGTACGATGTTTAGGTATAACTATGTCATTATGAGCAGCAGATCTTAGATTGTGTGTTTCATTGCTGGAAAAGGTTACAATTTCAGAGATATATGAAGATGTTAAATTGTTACAAGCTTTGTAAATAAGACAGCCCGTGTGGAAGTTACATCTTTCATTAAATGACATCCACCCAAGTACATGTATATCTTATTCAATATATATTGGAAAGTTCTGGCTGAATAATGATCAGTCTTAGGGTCATCTAAGCACTTGTGGTTTGTATGATTGGGGTACCTTGTTTAAAGATGTATTTATGTGAGGCGCAAAATCACTTGAAATGCATTTACAGGAGACAACTGGTATCGAATGTTTACATTTTTGACGAGATAGAGGCCATCATATTCATACAATGATAAATTGAAGTATTTCCAACAAATAGTTTGGAAGAAATAGCCTCGCAGGACCTAGAACAGGCATTGTTCTTTTAAAATTGACATTTATTTCTGTGAAAAGTGTACTTAGAATTTTGCATGGCATTCTATAGAAACGTATCAATTTCCCCATCTTCTCCAGGAAATGTTTTACTGTAGGTACATTTAACGTTAAATTCAAAGAAACAAATGGAATCTGAAAACCTTAACGAAAACACGGATATAAATCTAATGGGTTATACTAAGAAAACCTCCACATTACTCAAAAAATAAAAATGCAGTTTGCAAGAAGTTACATGAATCTTAATAGTCTACCTTTTCTGTCCTAAAATTAAGTCTATGGTTCCTTGAAATCGCAAAATGTCCGTATGATTTCGGCTGATGATTAAGTGCTTTTAACAGTAGAACTACCATAGTATTCCTCGTTTACATCCATTCGGGAAACGCCATCGATAAATATTTAATCACTGCACATCTAAACCTAAAATCATCATATATTCCAAGATATATAATAGTAAAACAATTATTACTTCTTAGGATATACTTTATTTTATAATTCCAGATTATTTATCGTCGGGGAAGCAAAATGAAATGTGTGCTTTTGTTCTGTTGCGTGTGCGCTCTGATGGGGAGAGGATAGTTTCTGTAGTGCCAACTTATCTGCCTGCATCTTCGAATGTTGAAAAGACATCACTTATTGTGGAATACTTCAAACAAGGTTTTAAATATAACGAAATTCTTGGATTTTTTGCTACTTAGGCACGACATTTTGTTGTCATTGCGTCAACTGAAACGGATCTTGCAAACGCTGAACCTGAAACGTCGTTATTGAAACATATATACTCCAATGGAAAGTGTTGTTGATGTAGTCAACAGATAAATGTTGAACAGTGGGCAAACTGTTGGCTATCGAACAATATGGGGCCGTGTAAAATATGCATGTAAGGATGTGATGATGTCATGGATGTAATGAAGATACTGGATCTAAATGGTGTCGAAATTAGAAAAGCCCATCGCCTCAAAGACGGTACTATTGTGCAAAAGGGCCAAACTGCATTTTGCATTTACACGGTTACGACAAGTTGAATTCCTTCGGATTTTGTATACATGATGCGATAGATGGTTTTAGCAGGAAACTAATCTGGTTAGAGGTTTCAGACACTAACAACGATCCAAAACTTATTGCCAAATATTATCTGGACGCGCTAAAGGAAACTGGAAAGGCACCCCGTATATTGCGCTGTGATGCTGACACAGAAAACTCTGTTGTTTGCCTTCTACAGCAATTCTTTCGACATTATGAAACCGACCCCTTTGCTGGGAGTCGAAGCGTTATTATTGGAAAAAGCACTTCTAACCAGCGCATTGAATGATGGTGGGGCACTCTACTGCAACAAGGATTACAATGGTGGATGAACTTCTGTAAGGACTTGCGTGATTCTGGCCGTTTCAACGAGGTCGATCCGATAAGTGCCAGAATCTGGTTTTGTTTTATGTTTCTGATACAAACCCATCTGGATCGAATTGCACAACAATGGAACGTACATGATATACAACCCCAGCATCATTCTGAGGTACATTACGGAAAACCTGACGTCATGTACTTTTTACCGGAAGCATATGACGCGCATGATCATGGAACGGTGATTGACAATTTGCAAAGACATGTATTCCATTCCAAAGAGAAACTTTGATGAATTTAATGAGTTAGCGCATATTTTAAAGCCATACCTTTAAATGCCATTAGATGCTGATGCCACACTGCAGTTACTCTTAGATTTAAATGATTTAGTGGCATAATACTGAAAGGATATTACTTAAAAATTGACATGTTGTTTGCCAGTATCGCCGTTTAATATACCATCAAATGTCGCAAAACCCTACAATTTAAGTAAACCGTACTAGTTAAGTGGAGACTGTAGTTTGTGCCTGGGATGAATGTTTTGATTTTGATTTTATTTTCTGGTTTGATCCCGTGTTTACTGAAATGTATCGTTTGTTATTTTTCGTGCAATATGTTTATTTTCTAACGATCTGACAGTTCCATTTAAGGTTTTTTAATTAAGTGTATTAGATCCACGATCCCGTTATTATCATAAAATGTGAAAATAAAAACTTTCCATGTATTTTGATTTTTTTTTGTTTTGGACTATTTCTTGTTATTACATGTACTTATTATCAAAGCACGAGTTCATTAATAAAGATAAGTATCATTTTATGTTGGTCTATTGACGGTTTTGGTGTAATAGGTTTTTTACGTATCGTAACCTTTTTCCCGGCTTCATTACATCAAAATGAAGCCAGGGAAAGGCTACGCCAGGTCATTGAAAACCGTTGCAAGCTTAGGGCTTCTTTAACTTTGACCTATATATATATGTCGATATGGGTACTATTTTCATTGTTTCTGAATGATTTAAATGATTTTATGTCTATAAAATATAACGGTTTGCAGACTGCCTCTGAAAATGTAGTGACGATGATGATATTGATGTATTTTTGAAACTATTTTTGTTGTACGCATATGACACAGTGATACTTGCTGAAAATGCAAAAGAGTTACAATCTGCTTTAGATGCTATGTCTGAATACTGCCAGAAATGGGGTTTACAAGTTAACATGGCTAAAACTAAGATAGTTATTTTTGGAAGAATAAGAGGGGTTTAAGAAATATTCCAACTTTTCAGTTTGATGCAAATAACCTAGAGTTTGTTGATAGTTTTTCTTATCTGGGAGTTACATTTTCTTATAATGGGAAATTCAATGAAACAAAAACATATCTAATTGATCAAGCTATGTATTCAGTCATAAATAAAGTTCGTAAATTATCATTACCTAATGACATGCAATTAAATCTCTTTGATTCAATGATAGCCCCTATTCTTATGTATGGTTCAGAAGTGTGGGATACTGAAAATGTTGATATTTTTGATAGATTTCGAATAAAGTTTTGTAAAATTGTTCTCAATTTAAAACAAACCACTCCCAATTATATGATTTATGGTTAACCTGGCATCTTACCTCTTTCTGTACGCATAAAATGTAGAATTCTTAATTATTGATGTAATATTCTTAATTCTAATCATTCAAAGATTTCTAATATTTTGTATAGAACTTTGCACAAATCATATACTTTCCATGGTGCATACTTTGAGTGGTAAAGTTTTGTACATAGGACACTGAATAACCTTGGTTTATCAACTTTTTGGTTAGATCAAAATGTTATTGATCCTAATGTGTTCGAAAGTGTTGTTATATCTCGTCTTCGTGATCAGTTTATTCAAAACTGGTTCAGTACAGTAGATAATATTAGTAAATGCCTGAATTATCGCATGTATAAAAAAGAATTTGTACTTGAAAATTATTTTAATGTTTTATCTTGCTAATGTTTTGTATAAATTTAGATGTGTCAATCATAAATTGCCTATTGAAAAGGGTAGATTTTCGAACATTAAACGGATTCTAGGAACATGCACTCTTTGCTTTGTTAATGTATTAAGAGATGAATTTCACTATATTTTCCAATGCACTCATTTTATTACAGATAGAAAGAAATATGTTGATCAGTTATATTATACAAATCCTAATACTGTTAAATATTGTCAGTTAATGAACAATGATGATAAATCTACTTTGTTGAAATTAGCCATATTCTGTAAAAACATAATGTCCACATTTAAATAACTACAGTAAAATATGTTTATTATGTCTCATTCTCCATTAAATAGAATCATCTTATTGTCAACCATTATCTATTATTTTGTTTTATAATGTTATGTTATTTATGTTTTATTTCTTTGTTATGTCAGATGCTTTAAATGAGCCTTGACTTTTCAAAATAAACTTCTAAACTCCTAAACTTCTGAGTTATTCAGAATTTTTGAGAATTCTGCCATTGAGCGGAAATGACATAAAACAGTCTTGAGATGAGTTCATTTAAGTTTAATTTAATATATATATTTTTACTAATTTATTTTTGGTCGATTGTGAAACAAGTTCTACAACTTAAAATCACTCTCGACACCTCATTGCTGATGGTATCCGTCAGACTAAAACACGAGCAGACGACAGAATTAGAACACTAACATGATGTGAAGATAAAATAAAAAATAAACACGAATGTTTCAACAGAAATTAAGTCAGAACGGGCCATAACTCTTATAAAATAGGTGTCAAAGCTGTATCTTTGTAAGATATAGAATAATATAAAACATGAATGAAAGCCCTGCGAGCATTCTCTTGTAAATGCGCTGAAACGAATGTGTTTACGGATAGACGGATGGACAGGAGTAACACTCAATGCCCCGGCATAATAAATGGCGGGGGCATAAATAAAGAATGCAACAATTTATTCGGCTTCTTCGTAGCCTTTAAACTGTGCCTGGAGTAATGTATTGGAACGCAGTTGGAATTCTATTAATAAAATAAGGCACATGGTCACAATATATCCTTGCTGGCAATGATCACTGTAATGTAGCGTGACGTTACAAGTGCGCCGAGTGGCATTTAAGGCGAATATATCTGTTGTTCAGGGTCGTGGTCGGACTCAGATTGGGTTATACCAGTACATATCTGTTATTAGGAACAGTAGACCATATATCAAAGACATTTTAACATACCTTCGTTATCTAGTTACTTGAGCATACTTTTATGCATCTGATTTGTTCTTGTCCGTCCATAACACAAGAGTTATTTAGTCAACATTAAGTATACTACATGGCAAGTTTGTGGCTGAAAAAAAAAGAAAAGAACTGAAACAGCATGAAAGGGACTATGTCGATACTTCACATATTGTGTGCACTGACCAAGAACTAACTCTGGCTAACCCAATTTTTTATTACTAGTATCTTTCTTTCTGGAATATGTCATGAGTATAATTCGAAACGTATGTAAGGGATTTAGTTGACATTTCACACAGAGATAGAGGGCATTGAGAGCGAGTGCAGACAAAGAACCATAACTCTAGCTGATACCATTTTAAAAGTATCTCCCTTTATCATATGAAACTATGCTTCTCCAAAACCAGAGACATACCCTGAAATCCCGAAAATAAACCGGTTTCGAAAATAAGTCGGTCTCGAAAATAAGCCACCATTTCACTACAGGCAAAAAGGGCTCGTAAATTAGCCGCACTCAAAAATAAGCCGTACAATTTCTTTTGTATCAGTAATAGTATTAATGACTTTGTCAGAACAACATATAAGATAGCAAAAGTTACCAACGTATACATAGCAGATTTATTTCCAAATGTAATAGCAATAAAAATACTTTGGAATAAAAAAACTTAAAACAATGCAAATTGTGCTGATTTTTAAAACCCTGGACAGATTGAAACTTTAAAAGCAATAAAATTCCTGTCTCTTTTTTTTGTCAAGACAGTTCTATTAATTAAAATGGCCGGTCTTTATAACACAATGCAGCGTTTATCACGTATTGTGTAAGTTATTCATAAGTCTTGTTGGGTGATTAAATCATATGTGTATATATAATTATGTTTGTTAGGCCAGACAAAAGTTTTAATGGGTAATTATCTGTTAGCAACGGATTATTTTCAATAAGAAATTGTAACAAATTGTAACAAAACAGATATGTCAGAAGTACAAGTATTTACCGACGTCGATGTTTTTACTAAAAAGCAAAAATATGACATCCGTATCTTCAGTATTTCGGCACTCGAAAATACGCCGGTTTTTAAACGTTACTGAATATATGTACTCAAAAGTTCGCCGGACTCAAAAATAAGTCGGTCTCGATAATAAGCCACCAAATCCTTACGAAAAATTAAAATAAGCCGCGGCTTTTATTTACTTGACATTTTGACATAGCCATAAAAGATGTCAAGAGGATGTGTAGTAATAAATAACCGTAACTCTACCATGTCTCTATTTGAATTATCTCCCTTTTTCATGTAAAATGTTGCTTGTTATGAACATAGCTCAAAAACCGTCAGTCATAAAGAGCAAAGTTGTTTTTTGTTTATCACATTATTATTATCATCATTACAATAGTACTTACTTACTGAAGTACTGCTTGATAGTTACTTGCATGCAAAACTATAACCATATTTTCTATATGTAAGTCCGAAAAAGGGCCATAATTTGCCAAAAAATCAGCCTAAAATTACCTAACTTGGTTAGTTAAGTAGGCTTGGTTACTTGGATGTTTCAGTCCCTTATATGCGGTAGTTACTGAGCCACAGCTTGATAGTTAACTTTCACGCAAAACAATTACCAAATTTTCTAAGTTGAAAAAGGGCCATAATTTACAAAAAACATCAGCCAAAATTTATCTAATTTGGTTATTTAAATAGGTTTGATGACTGGAATCAACTGTGTGAAGTTTCAATCCAATATACACAGTAGTTACTGTAGTACAGCTTAATAGTTACTTGCATGCACAACTTTAACCAGATTTTCTAAGCTGAAAAAAGGGCCATAATTTACAAAAATCAACCAATTTCTACCTAATTTGGTTATCTAAGTAGGTTTAACAACTGGAAAGACTTGCGTGAAGTTTCAATCCAATATGTTTATTAGTAGTCGAGATATTGCTTGATAGTTACATGTACATGCATGCAAAAATTTAACCAGGTTTGCTTTTTATATATTTATACAGGAGCATTTTTGTGTTTTACATGCCATGCATTTTTGTTTCCATTACGTGTGTTAGAGATTCACCTGGCAGGGATTACTTTTATTTAAACTGTCCTGTGTCTTTGGAACATGGTGGGGGGTAAGAGTGAGGTTGGGTGCGCACCATAAACCGGTTTAAGCTCCCCAGTCGTGGTTTTGCCACTGACCGTTCGAAGGCGGTGCCCAACTGTGTTCCTTTATTTGTTCGTTTCGTCCTAGTGTGTCTGCTTTGTGTGAATGTGTGTTGGTCGTGTGCGCGTCCGCACGTTTAGGGAGGCTGCGTTTTTGGAACGTGGCATTCCCTGTTTGATATTTATCCTTGTTTTATTTTGGTCCAGTAGAGTTAAAAACTGGAGACAATGTGTACTGATAATTATAAATAAACATGACAACTACTATTTCATGTGAGCCTGTAGCTATGCAGATGACCATAAAAGGGTCAAATTCAGATTCTTTCTGTTGTCACGCAGAAGTGTTTGAACATGCTTGAATGTAAGCTTGAGTGCAAGCTTTCAGGAGCGAACACCACTGGTAAAACAAAAATGTGTTTGTTGTAGAGAGGTACTATTATTGTTCTAGAAAGGTGAACTTATTATATAACTGATGTAATTGGAAAGAAAATTTGTGTTTTCCTAGGGAGGTTGTTGCTGTAAGAGGTGTCGTTCATGGTGGTTGGACTGTACCAGCATTGCTATACAAATACCATTCGTCATGTTTACATACTAATACTATGCATTATCCTTCTGTACTGCAGCCAGAATGATGCTGAATCCAAGACTGCAAACTCTTGAGTATGCTGATCATCATGCTCGTATTTACCATTTCTTCGATAACTGTTTTTCCTTTGATTATTTTCCCCCTAAATCTTCAATAGTTGCATTTCTAATTGAAGAAAGGCAAGTCTCTTAAACTGTAAACCAAGCTGCGTGAATGTTACATTCAAGACATTTACCTTTACTCCACTTTGTTGAGGTATAGCACTATGAGCAGTAGCGAGCTGTATTTTTCTTCTTGGGTTTTTTTATTTCTCAGGGTGTCCATTACTTCAATAATGCGTTGTCTTCTATGCTTGTTCTGCAAACATATATACTAAAACATGTATATTGGTATGTATGATAGACTTATCTGTGACCTACTTATGCGACAGACCGGAAAAATTTGAACAACTTTGAAAAGGAACCAACCAAGTATCATTCTTTAAGAGGTTCGGTATACATTTGTAAAAGTCCCACGATCTCTTTGAATTTAATGATATAGAAAATATTTTTTCTGATCGGATAATGATCGGACCATGTTCTATTCACTCTAAAGCAAGGTTGGCATTATGCTTTCGTATTCATGTTGTTTCTCCATTCATGAAAAAAAGTTGCCGGAAAGCCTTTCTTATTTTATGCAATATAATACTGCACAAGTAGTACAAAAAACTAACACAAACGTTCAAATTTGTATTATGGGTCTACCTTGCAATTGAAAAATTGAGACTGTAAGACTGCATGATGGGTTACCAAAGACTACTCCACATACAGCAGTCTCCCACATGTTAACCAACGTAGGGTGGCGTATATTAGCTTGAGGACAGGAGGTCTGACGCAAGACTTAAAAGCTCCACAGTGGTGGATTTGCCACTGACCGTTCCAAGGCGGTGGCCCAATGTGTTTTTTTATTTCTTCGTTTTGTCCTTGTGTGTTTGCTTTGTGTGAGTGTGTGTTAGTCGTGTGCGCTTCCGCTTGCTGGGATTATGTTTGGGGAGGCTGCGTTTTTAGAACGTGGCTTTCCCTGTTGGATATTTATCCTTGCTTTTTTGTCCTTATGTTTTGGAAGATAGTACATGAACTAGTTGCAGTGCAAATGCCCTCTTACACCAGCCCCTTCCCGTTTCACTTGACACTTCAAGTCACTTGTACCCGCTTTCTGCATTCTCCGCCATTGAACAGAATTCCTTCGGTTTTTCGGAACGTAATTTCTGATTGGCCAATAGCGACATACTTCAGACAGAACCGCAACGTTTTGCACAAAATTACTCGGATATTATCATATCGCTTTCAATTGGGGATAATGTAATCGAAAAACCAAGGGGAAAATAAAAAAGTCAATATCGCGTGTAGAAGATGCTACTGACGGTCGTGAGCGGCCTTAATTTACATATTTAGGCAATAAAACTAGAAAAGAATCATCAGTTTTTCATCTTGGGAATACAAGTATTACATGTGACGAAATAGTTAAGTAACTTGGTGTTGACATTGATTTTACACTCACTTTTGACTATCATATTGGTAACTTATATAAGAAAGCCGCAATACAATTAAACATTTTGAAATTGTAAATTAAATAGGCTTATTATTTTTGTCGAGCCCGCTTGCGGAAGCGAAGACATAGTTGTCCAAATGGCTGTTCGGTGTATGTGCATGCGTGCGTGCGTCCGGATTTGTTTGTCCAGACCATAACTTTGACATGCATGGAGCAATCATGTTTGTATTTGGCCTGAATGTTAACCTCAGTGAGTGTCATGCGCAAACCCCAGGTTCCTATCTCAAAGGTCAAGGTCAAAAATGACATTATCCGGAGCATTTCTTCTTCAGGCATGGAGGGATTTTGATGTAAATTTGCACAATTTTTCACCATGATGCGACGGAGTGTCATGCGCAAGAACCAGGTCCCTAGGTCTAAGGTCAAGGTCACACTTAGAGGTCAAAGGATACACGAATGGCAACTTTGTCCGGAGCATTTCTTCTTCATGCATAGAGGGATTTTGATGTAACTTGGCACAAATGTTCACCACAATGAGACGGTGTCATGTGCAAGAACCAGGTCCCTAGGTCTAAGGTCAAGGTCACACTTAAGAGGTCAAAAGTCAGATACAAGAATGAATTTGTCTTGAGCATTCTTTTTCATGCATAGAGGGATTTTGATGTTATTTGGCACAATTGTTCATCATCACGAGACGGAGTGTCATGCGCAAGATCATAGAACATTACTTCCCTTTGTTGTTACCATAAATAGCTTATATTCGTAACTTTTTTATTATTGGTCGTAGGGAAAAATCAAGACCACTTTCCTGTAGTACAACATGCATGTTACATCCAATTTTCAGGTCTATTTTGACCTATCTCTACTGGTAAGGATTTTTGTGTGGACTTAGAATGTTTTTAAAAGATTTACGTTCCTTTGTTGTTACTTTGAATAACTTATATTGTAACTTTTTGCAATCTCTTCTTTATTTGGCATAAATTTTTGCCTCAACGAGACAAGGAGTGTCATGTGCAACTCCCAGTCATTTTGACAGCTGGCAGGCTCGACATGTTGCCCGTGGGCATCTAGTCCACTCTTTTGTTCTGTCTAGTTTCAATTTTTGTCGGTTATCATGTAACTTCTGCTTAGAAAGTAATACTAGAAAAATTGAGAAAATTCAGGAATGAGCACTTAGATTTGTCTACGAAGACTACTCGTCATCCTACACAGAACTATTAATGAAAGCAAAATTACCTTCTCTGCATATAAGGCGTATGAGAACAATGGCACTGGAAACGTATAAAATTTTCCATGGATTATCTCCACCAGTCTTGAATAATCTTATTCAGAAACATTACAGTCGCTATAATTTCCGTTATTCTAATTTGTTACAGATCCCTCAAGTGAAATATACTAAAGCTTGTCAGAATTCTTTTAGGTATGAAGTCCCAGTACTCTGGAACTCTCTCGCTGAATCATTTCGTCAGTCCTGTAATTTTGGTCATTGATGTCAAATTGGAATGGTAAAGATTGTAAATGCTCAGTTTGTCACAAATAAACAAATTTAAACTTACGGAGTAATGGACTGCACGCTTAAACGACTGTTCTATGATGTTATTATACTGATGTGTTTTATGTTCTTTTGTGCTTTTAATGCTAGTTTGTATGTGCTAAATATGTACTAGTGATTGTTTCAATCCTTGTATTTTTGTTGCTTCTATGCTAGCATTTCTATTGTCATATATGTTTGAATGTCTGGCATATGTTTGTAGCAGCCTCCGCTCCTGCATGTATTTTGCCTTCTGTTGCTGCCTGTTTTATTCAGTTCAACATTTTGATTCACTTGCTTTTTGTGTTTCCTGTAGTGTTTTTTATGTTGCTTTTATGTTATTGCTCTTCTCCTTCTATCACTGGTGCCCTTTGGAAAGCTATCTGTTGTTAACTGGACGAGTACACTTGTTTGACAGATTAGACGTTGGTTCGACCAAAAGCCAGTCTTCCGTCTCTGGGATGATTTAATTTAAAACAAATACAAAGGTTCATTTGTCTACCTCATTTGTCAGTTTGAACAGCTATCAGTAAATGAATAGAAACTAGGCCCCTCTTAAAAATGTTTGTTTGTCGTCTACAAATTTAAAAGCAAACGTCCTTTACAAATTAGTTTTTCGCAATTCCAAATGCAGTAGGGTTATTGCACACATCTGTTCGTCGGCTTCAGCGTCCCGATATGATAGTAACGTTTTTGTATGTACGCAGGAGAACTGTTGGAATGGATTAAAACTTCACACACCTGTTTACTGATATTACATGCAATGAACAGGCTTCATAACTCTGATTTTGGCTTTTTTACAAGGTTATGCCTTCTCTTCCACTTAACAAATTTTTGAAAAGCTTTTGTATGCATGCATGTTTGTTTGTTTCACTGACCACTTTTAAAAATGAAACGTCACAACTTGCAACAGTTGTTTAATGAGATGATCAGACATGCTGTGCAAAGGTTCCATGATTCCGCTTTGCTTTTTCAAAAAGTATACCACTAATTTGACTTAGCAAATTTTAAGTTAAGTTTTTTATGATTAACAGGTATCTTATCCAGTATTATAAGGAAGGAAATTTTTTAACGGCTTAAATATAAGTTTAAGCAAATTTGTTCATGCCACTAATACATTCCTATAGCTTTCTTTAGTGACAAGGCACTTTAGAAATCGAGTTTTGTTGTCCTTTAAATTTGATATTTGTCCCTTTTCAACAACATAGATGTAAACAGTTGTGAAATGATTTTCAATTTTTTAACAGAAATCAGTATATAACAAATAAAAATACAAATACATGGCATTTATATAGCGCAAAAATTATAAAATATTCTACTGCGCTTCACAATTACATAACACACATTTAAAACATACATTCAAAATATGAACAGGATTCTAGAACTTAGATTTAGACATATAATATCACTACAGATATTTTGTATTAAACAAGAGCACACTCATTGTTCATGAAATTGTTATACACATGTGTTTTCACTTTTGATCTAAAGCTGGCTTCAGACTGAATGTCTTTCAGATAGCTAGGTAGATCGTTCCACCATTTGGGACCAACGACGGGCATAGATCTGTAAAGTACTAGGCTGGTGCGTTTGAATTTCCGTTTATAATGAATGGTGTTTACCATTGCTTTTCTTGGTCATTCCTCTCTCACTTGTGTTTTAGACGGGAAAATTACACTGCTACGCTTAAGAAATGAAACTTATGAAAGGGAAAATATCTTATAGGAAAAGACACGTATAAAGAACGCAGTCCATTCAAACCGAAAACATTACAACAGTGTTTGCATGGATGTGTACAAACAAAAATGCATTGGGTAAACCTTACCGTATTCATAACGTAAAAGTAACAAATAAGCAGTTGGGCATCATCTTGAAACTTTCATTAGCAAAATCACGACAAGAGAGTTTTTAAACTTGTAGTACATATAAAAAGGTGATAAAGTAAATTTGTCGCCTGTATAGCAACCACTCAATATTCAACCTATCGCTTAACATATTTCTGGAAGACCTAAAGATATCCTCTTTACAGGTATTATTCAACGGGCAAGTGCTAACTTACTGAAAGAGCTCCGATCCTATTGTGGGGACCAGTCTTAAGCTAATGTCTTGTTAATATATTAATATACTTGTTGTAATTTAAACTCCTATTGGGTCATTTCAGTTCTGTTCGCGGAAGAAGGTCGTTTGAAAATAAATATCAGAGTTGTTTTTTTATTTCTAATCGAAGTAATCCTCGATTGTTTATACTGGCTGATGTTTAATATCCCACCCTCCACAACCTTTATTTTGCTTGTAAGATGCTCTCCGTGTTTTCGTTTTTCTTTATAGTTTCAGATACATTTTATGTGTTCAAGTCCGGCCTACCTACTTCCTTGCCTTCAATCGTTACAGCTTCACATGCAATATTGAAAATTAAATTATGGAGGAATATCGACAGTTTTTACATGTTTATTTATGGCCAATGTTTGATTTCCAGAACTGTGAACTTTGTAGGTAAAATATATGAACGTTTAAATTTGTTACTTATTATGTTCGTCTGTTTTTATGTACCTAGTCTCCGTTGAATTCTGATCCCAGGTTCGGCGGTTAGGTCAGCCTCCACCAGTATATCTTAACTTTGTGTAATAAGAAGTTTGTTTGTTTCAAGTATACTGTATTAGGCCTCTGTTCCCAAGGCCTCGACATCTGCATTTTGAACCATATATTTTATATCATATGTATTTGTATATTGACATTTATGTGAAGCTGTGACCAAATTCTGCCAAACATTAATCTAAACGAAATTAGATATAAATTGCCATAGTATTTTGTTAATAGTAAAAATAATGTAATATTACAACTGTCTTAAGTTGTTCTTTTATAGTATTTTTATTGTTCTGTGCCAAGCTATCTTCAGTAATACGTGTGAGGTGTGCGTCAATTGGTAAAAACTAAATCTGGCCTCATGGAAGTTTTGCACCAAAACGTTTTCAATTTTAACACACTTCTTCCGGTCATCTTGTATCCATTTCAAACAATCTTGAAAAGACAGGAATATTATCGGCTCGATTAAATATACTATTCATTGATCAACAAATGATTATTTCTTTTAAAGTATACATGTCCATTTGTAAGAATATACAAAATCTAACAACATGTGATTGATGGCCATGCTTCGTTTGTCGGAAAATATATTTGAACATGTAACACTTATTCTAACCTATTATGTTTACAATGCAAACTGTGAAAACATAAGTTAGAAATAGAAAGGTAAGTCCAAACAGCAAACATTCGAAGAGACTAAGTTATCAAAACCGGTATACACTTGTTATCCAAACCGTTACATTAATGTTACAACTACACTCAACGTTTTGTTTGTGTTTTGTACATATCATAGTTCATGTATACTTATACTAGAGACTATCATCAAGTATGTTCACACCCATTAAGTCGAAACAGTTTGATTTTACTAACAAAGAAAACACGAGAATTCAGAACACCTGACACGAAATTGAACAATTTAATATCATTCAGATCGCAATGCCGGTGTGGCGATTACTTCTTTGGGCACAACCGGTGTTACTGAACATAGTTTGATAACAGAAATTTAAAAAGACGTATGAAATACCTTCAAAAACTTACATGATATTTTACTGATTTTTGTTTTGAGCAGCCATATTATACATATCCAAACACACGGCTACCGTTGTAGTTACCATACAGTATTAATGGGAGTTTTGGTATAACTGAAACTATGTGGGTGAATATTACGGATTTTGACTGGCTGTCTTGGTCCAGAGGCCTTATTATTTGTGAATAACTTTTCATAATGGTCAAACTATCCACCTATCAATACATGGAATTAAAGAATGAAGTAGGCTGATTCATTAGTAGAAAAATAAAGGAAGTTCAATCTCTGATAAAGGAGGAGCCTTTGAATAAAGTTCACATAATACATTTCCTCTTTTTTTCTCAGAACAGATATTCACAACTTTGTGAAATGTTTGAAGTTATTCATTTCCTTTACTTATGAAGGAAATTGCATAAACATTGACAGGTCTGTTCCTTTGAAAAAAGGTCTATCAAAATATATCTACCCAAAACTAATTGATTTCTGTGTAACTCTTTTTTTCTGACAATTCCTCTTACAAAAATATATCGTGTAGCAGCATATTTTGAAATGAATCACGCTTGGCTGGGCTTGGCTGGGCTTGGCTGGGCTGATATAACCTTTGACTTTAAAATCCCACTCGTTTTCTGTATTTGGTATCTTGTGTGGAAATTGTCTAGAAATATCTAATTATAAAAGTTATATTTTAGTTCAAAGACACCGATATAAAAGGACGTGTAAAGCACTCTTTAACTTTCAAAATAGAAAAAGTTTTGGTGATTGTTCAGGACCAATACTCATCAACATTTTAAATTCAAAAATAAAGAATTTGGCTTCATATTTTATTGATTTTATACAGTTGTTAATGAAAATTGTATTATGAAGACATGAGTCACTACGTCAGACAACTACATGATACATCTATTTTAAAGAAATCCTGAACTTGAACATGTATATTTTTAAAGCCTACATCTGTATTCCGATGTACAACGCTGACGCATACTGATACTTGTGACTAATTCCAGGACACACGTAAAGTTATCCTCCTTTAAAGGTATAAAGGCGACTTTGAACGAATTACAGTTGTGTGCTCATAAAGGGTGTGCAAAACGTTCGTTTCTGTTTTAAAGAATTATCAGTTTGGTAAGAATATTAAAGTTAAATATGCGTTACTTGTCCTGTATAAGAAATAAGGACATCACGTTATGTATGAAATTCGTTATCAATTGAAATTCGTCGTCGAACGTCATTTTAGTACTTTATAAATTAAGCAATATCATGCATCTGACATAAATTAATGTAATACCGTCACAGTCCTCGCTGGGCGCCAGATGTGACAGGGTGAAAAGATTATACGCAAAACCAGAACTGATATGCAGGATCTAAGAATACCCATTTGTTGCTGTACCTATTGAGCTACAAGGTCGCGTACACATTTTCTCATGAAATAGTGTATTAACCGCGACATAAATTCTAAGAAAAAATTCAAGCCATCAAATGTTAAACCTTTGTTAAGTATTTCCTCTAGTCTTAAGCAATAGATGTAACCTTGAAGCAATATCTAAACAAGACTATTTACTTGTCACTTAGGCGACTGTAAAACCTCACCTTATTTTCCATATCCTTTGCCTGAGTAATGTAGATTTATACACAACAATATCTTTACTTTAACTAATCTGTTTGTTTTACATCCTAAGTCTGCATTTCATTTCTCAGGTTATATCTTCACAAAGAACATTATGTAATGTAAAGTATATTTAACAAGTGACCGAGTATTGCAGTGGCAATACAGAAGTCCCCTACTGGTGGAAAACTTTGTTAGTGGTCGTTCCTTGTGGTTGTTGGCCAACCGATACTGTTTGAGTAATGGATCCGGATCCGGAAGGATCTAGATTTGTGAACGGATGAAGAGACAGATGGACGGTGGGCATTCCTATAGTCCCCTGTGGTTCCATCGGTAGAGGACTAAATGCTTCAAGGCATTTAGGAGCTAAGAAACAAAATCTATTTTTTACTTAAATTTCAACAGTGACCTGTGACCTTGACTTACAAGCATAGATCATGTACGCGACACATTGTCTCATCGTGGGTAACACCTGCGAGCAGTACTATGATAATCCATCATTTACATACAAGTTATGGAACATAAACAATTTTATTTGACCTTCAGTAGTGACCTTGACCTTTGACTGACAACTATGGGTCATGTGCGCGACACATAATCTAATCATGGGGAACATTTCTGTGTAGTAATAAAATCCTTCAATGTAATTAGAAGTTATTTGGCAGAAAGCTTTATTCTTGACCTTCAGTGGTAACTTTGACCTCTGATTGATAGGCATGGGTCATGCAAGCAACACAAGCAACACATCATCTGGTTATGGGGAACATGTGTGTAAGTTTACATAAAATGTTTCAAGGCATTTAGAAGCCATGGAACAAAAACTATTATTACTTTTATTTCAATAGTGACTTTCACCTTTGACTACCAAGCATGTCCCATGTATGCGACATATTGTCTGGTCACGAGGATCATTTGCTTGTAGTGGTACGAAAATCCTTCAATGCATATAATATTTATGGAGAGATACAAATTTTACTTGACCTTAAACAGTGATATTGACCTTTAACCGACAAGCATAGATCAATTGTTGACACATTGTCTCATCATGGAAACGTTTGTGTGTAGCACTAAGATAATCCATCAATGCGTATAAAAGTTATGGTGCGGAAACAATTTGTGCTTGACCTTCAATAGTGACCTTGACCTATGACCTATAAGCATAAGTCATGCATAATATACATATTGTCCTCTATTCACATACCAAGTTTTATGATCCTAGCTTGAATTTTTTTAGCAATAGTAATATCAGTTAAATATTTAATGCGTTATATTTCATGAATCTTTTTGATAATGCCTATCTCAAATTTATAAGGATGCTTATGGAGACAATTTTCAGAATTTGTCAATTTCAAGAGTGTGATAATAATGAACTAATTAGATGACTCAGCTTGTGACAGTTTTGTTACGCTTAGAATCACTGGTATGCGATAGCCTCCGTGTTGACTTCCCGCCACGATTTGACCGATAATTTATCCTTTTTGAATTTCTTAACTTATATAGTTACAAATTAACCCACATCTTTCGATTTACATGTTTCTTTGAAATATTCAGAATTTGCCCATTATAATTAAGATACACAAATTAGTTTCTCGCCAATTTTTCGACCAATGGAATTGGATTAAGCCCGACTCTGATATAAAATCGACCGCGCACAGCGGGAACCTCGATCAGACTTTTTCGCGGAAGAAGTCGTTTTCATCGTCTCTTTTCAACTGCCAGCAATTTAATCGCTCGGAGCAGTCTTTAGCTGTGTGTAATTATTGTGTATGTTAGTATGTACCGCTTTCGCACGGATTCACATAAGAGTAGCTAAGACATTCTTAAACGCTTTCATGCTGCAGAATATTTTTTAACGATTTTAGTACTTAATTAAACCTCTCGTAAGGTTAAATTGTCTGTGGTGTCCATTGTCAGGCAAGCACAATAATAATACTAATACTAATAATAATAATGTCTTTATTTTACGAAGGTAAACTCATTATGCAATCACATAATTTAAAAAAAAATGCATATTAAAACAATACAGTATCAAAAAACAACAAAAGGTAAAAACGCATTTGATCTGAGCACCTGTAGCATTATGATTATGCAGTGCAGACTTCATCAAATAAAAGTTTTTGTAACTGTATTTGAAAGAATTCACATTCGCTGCATTTCTGATGATAACTGGTATAGAATTCCACACTTTCATTGATAATAAATTGAAAGATTGTTTCATATAATCTGAATTGAGTCTGAAATGAGTAATTAAACCTTGGGAATTTGATCTTAGGTTGTATGACTTGTTGTCGGGGTAATCAACTGAGTAATATATTCCGGGGTGGAACCATGTAGAGCCTTAAACGTCATTACAGCTATATGTAATTTATGTCTGTTTTCGACAGAAAGCCATTTCAGTTCTTTAAACATAGCAACAGAAGAAGTTAACAAAGGTTTTGCCAATATCCATCTGGCAATACTTTTCTGAAACACCGATACTTTTGAAAAGTAAGTTTTGGGAGCATTACACCAAATTATCGCACCGTAGTCAATAATCGGAATGATGTAGGCATTATAAAACATTTGTTTCATTTCTAGTGTAAGAAGTTTTGAGATCTTTCGTAGAAGTGTAAATTTGTTAGATAATTTTTTGCAGACATTTTCTGTATGAACATTCCACTTTAAATGCTGATCGATATGTACACCTAAAACTTTTTGTTTTGTGACAAAATTTATACGACAGTTATTCACTGTTAGATTCAGAGAGGCAGCATGTCTTATTTTATACTGGCAACCTATCAGCATCGAAGTAGTTTTTACAGGATTAGTTTAGTTTAGTATATTTATTTTAGGTCGATTGTGAAGCAAGTTCTACAACTTATATTAATCACTCTCAACACCTCATTCCTAAATGACATATTAATATGAATATATGACTATAAAAGTATAATAATAAATAAGCTGACGCAGCTCTATCCATTTGTAACATTGAACAATGCACCGACAGGTCAAAACAATGATTTCTTGTGCAAAATAAATCAAAGCGACGGTTTGTTTGATCCGTAATAGGTATGTGTAAATTAATAAAATTAAGATATTTTAAAACATGGACACCACACCAAGGGTGTTTACTAAGATATCGGTTTAATTTCATTGAGCAAAAAGATTATAGTAGACTAAATGACATATTAATATGAATATATGACTATAAAAGTATAATAATAAATAAGCTGACCCAGCTCTATCTTGTATCAAAACTTCGTGACAACCAGATAAACAACAGAAAATTATCGTCTTTGGTTCAAGCTGTCATAATCCAGAACCTTACGCTTGTAGAGTGCCTCCATGAAAGTTGGTTTTTGATATACCTTGTTGCAGAAGGGTCTTTCAGTTAACATTGTTTCAGAACTAACATCTGAAGTAGAATAGACTTTTATTTCGTTGTTTATTATAACGGTATCACTGTTGATGGCGTTTATTGGTATTAAGTTGATTACGTTCATTGAAATCTTCAGCTTGACTACACACTCTAGCAAAATCTTACTAATTTAGTTTATACTAATTTATTCTAGGTCGATTGTGAAGCAAGTTCTACAGCTTATATTAATCACTCTCAAAACCTCATTCCTGATGGAATCCATCGCCACGAGGGTAAGAAAGAAGAGAAGCCAGTTTCACTTTTAATGCTGACCGCCAAGCAAGGGAGCTACTGGTACCATTTTTCACGTCTTTGGTATGACTCGGCCGGGGACCGAACCCACGACCTCCCGCACTCGAAGCGGACGCTCTACCACTAGGCTATCGAGCCGGTAAATTGACAAATATAAATCCTTAACGATGTTACAAGGAATAATCGCCATTAATTAAATGAGGGAAGTTTACAAATTTGGTATTGAAATATAACATCTTCTGATAAATGTTTGGACTGATAATACCATTATATACAAATATGTTATGCACATTATGTACAAAGTATTGAAACACACTTGTTTAACTATTAATACCTTGAGCTTTGTTTTGTTGTTTCATTTTTTATGAGTTTTGATTTTTATTTTTATTTTATAAGTTGACAGGCATTAAGATATTTCACAAACAACAACAAGATATGGAAGATCCTGAAGTATCTCCTTTTGAAGATAAATATATATGGAGAATATTTTTTTCTCTGTATCTGTATCTGTGAAAAATATGAGATCAAAATAATTTCCGGGAGGATTACTATTATTATTTTGGATATATTTATAAGTAATGATCGTTTTAAATCCTGTATTTTCCGCGTTCTGAAAGGGAGTGATATTTCCGCCTCGAAAGGAAAAAAATAAACGTTTCAAGTCCCGGATTTTGCAGTCTACCAAGTACTGTATGATACAACTGCTAAGCCGTAATTCCGTGAACGCAACTTTTTTATGTATTTTTTTATCGAAATAGTAGGTGTATTTCAGTTTCTGAACGCATGCGGAAACTTACACGCTGTATTTATGTGTTTATGGCCCATGTAAAATTAGATATAAATTCCCGTCAGGAAAATAGTTCTATTGACATTTAAAAATACATGTACAACATCTTTAAATGGTTGAAATAATAATCTGTTTATATTTTTTTTCATAGGGAAAATATAAAATATAACGTAATAACAACATTATATAAATTATGATTAATCCACTGGAACATATATCATTACTTATTTTAGCATTTATCGTAGCCAAGCATCCTTCCCTTTAGCAAACAATAATGAATTTCTGTATTTGTCATCATAGTCAGTCGAGTGAAAAATCCAAACAAATTAGATCTGCGTACATGTGACAACACTAGGTTAATGATAAGGTTTAACAGATCCTCATCTAGCAAGCTGGACTTTTTAGAAGAGAAGAAAATTTTAGATATCATTTCTGTTACTTCACATGGAGCTGACGCCATTGACAGGGAAAATTGTTCCACTATTTCTCTAAAAAGATTTTATCATGGAACTCTTTTTTATTCCACGTAATCATCTGTCTGACCAAAGGACACCTCAGCAATGCCACTGGGCCTTCTTCTATCATAACGCCAAGGCACCGAGTTAGTCCAACCTTTTCTCTCTCTGAAATTTTATTTTCAAACAAATTCTTGGATGAAATCATGTAACTTGGTAAATACTTCCATTTTACGCACATCTTAAAATATTGCAAACAATGAAGTAGTATATCAACAAAATTATCGCCTTAACTATAATGATTTGTCTTTTCAAACACCCAGAATATAATGTTTTTCACAATATATGAAGTTATATTTTCACAAATTGGTTGTAATTCATACTTCGCTATCATTTTCAAAGCAGCATATACCTTGATCTGAGCGTCATTAAAGGCTCGTTCAGCAGACGTTAGAGAAATTCTCCATTGTAATTCCTGGTCCTTACTTCCATGCATCCCAACTGGTACAACCAAAGCATCTAACTGTTTCACTTGTCCGATCAAGTCACTGCTAGGCCAATCCCATTTTCTATCTCGATTACACCAAGAATCAACCACAGATTGACAAGAGCATGGAAATGCAAGGACATAATCCACGGATATATCAAATAGCAAAAAATCACACTTTAGTGACCTGGCTGGACCGGTAATGTTACCGAAAAGTGATGGCGCTTTGTTAAAGCATCCTTGATATAGATTACACAATGCGGGAGCTAACAACAGTTCATTTCTCAAATATTTACTGTCATTCATTTCTACCAGGGCTGCTTTTATATTTTCTATAAAACATTTGTTAGACGTTCTACGGCCATTCAGTGTCATCAACTTAAGTTTTGTATATCCACTTGGTACTTGCTTAAAATCAAGCTCAAATGCAATTTGCGGACAAGTTTCGTTCAGTTCGACGGAATGCTGTCAAAGCATTTTACTGACTGATGAACAAACAAAACATCTAGGTCACTTTCGTAGAATCCACCCACACCTTCGCTGCGACTGCCAGAAACTACAAAATCTATGTTGTCACTGTTTCGGCTCCATTTTCGAAAACTATACGTTAGATATGTAGCCAATCTGTTATATAAAGGAATTCGCTTTTGTGCAAGAATTTGTGAATAGCCAAGTTTTACAAACGCTTCATGGTAAAACTCTTTGTCCGGTAGAGTCTTCTGGAATTTAACTTCTCTCTTACCCTCCATCTAACAAAAACAATCAAAATAAATAAAAGGCTGCTTATGTAACTATACGCATGAAATGACATGTTACGAAGTGTTGCATCTAAGAAAATCACAGAAAGATGCTATGGCGAGTAAAAAGAGAAATGTTTTCAATGTTTAATCTTCTCTTAGATCTTAATATTCGTTTATTTACTTATATGTTGAAAAGATCTATGCATTATGTCAACCATTCTATCTATTTATAGATTTTTAGTTGAAGAGATGAAAATGTGCTTTATACTGGTAATAGTATTATACTAATTCTAATTTTACGGGTCTAATTTGTTACTCTTACGAAACCTCATTATCAAAGTTTGAGACAAGCTTAGTTTTGTTCCAAATATTCATTTGATGAAAGTATTGTTTTTCATTTATATCTTAACTTTATGAAAAATCTAGTTACAATGTATTTAGTTTAAAAAACGAACCTTGTTGGAAATAAAACCTATGCAAACTCCTGGTAAGACGTAGAAAGTGGAATGACACTGAAGGCAATAACTACTTAAATACTAGACATGTGAAAACTGTTTAGAATATCTTCTGAGAGTTTCCCCTTTGCCCACGTAAACTGTCGTTTATTTACAATTAGTTATTACATAAATTACATAGAATTTAGCATTGGATACCCACAAGCAGGATGTGTGTGTTTGTTTTTTACAACATATCTAAAATAAATTATATTCAGCAATTAATACGAATGCTCAATACCCCGGTACTAAAGGGGAAGAAAATTATTAAAATACTACTTTGCGGTTAACAAAATACAGGTTTTGGACTACTAAATATGAAAGGATATGTGCCCACGGATAGAAAATGATAATTTTGCAGTTCCGGATAAGTCAAGAGTCAGTAAAACGGACAAGTGTTTGCTGTTAGGCAAAGGAAATTTTTGTAGTAAAAATATATCAAATAAACTTAATATAACTTCAGGAGTTCCCCAGGGCTCAATCCTGGGTCATTTCCTTTTTCTCTTTTATATTAATAATATTGCCTTGGAAACGAAAACTGGAAAGAGAGATCTTTATGCGGACGACTGTACACTATAACAATCTGACTCTGATATTCTAGCATTACAGAATAAACTTCAAACTATACTTGAATGCTATCAATAAATGGTGCCCAGTAAATAATATGTCGCTTCACCCCACAAAAACCAAATGTTTGATATTTGCTACGAGCCACAAATTAAAAGTCAAAAAGATTTGTATCTTAAGTTAAATATAGCAGACACTGAAATTTAAAATGTAAGGTAGCAGGGTACACTTCGAATTTGGCCCCCGTCAATATTTGTAATAATCAGAACTTCGTGATTTTGGATGTCTGTAAATTAACGTGAGAGATAATGATTGTTATTTCTTTAAGAAATTTATACAGCCGATACATGTAAAATTCTGATGTCAGTTGTAAAACTAACAGCTGCTAGCTTTGTATGAATCAATGAGACACCTTTTCGCGGAAAAATTCAAATCACGGAAGGGTTCTGTGCTTGTTGATTGATACTCGGGAACATTTTCGCTATTTTGTGAACAAACGAGCTGGATCGGCCCCTATTCCGTTTATATCCTGAAGTTCAGTAAGGACTATTAAATTGAGAAATAAAATTGGGCATTGTTCTTGCAGCGGGATCGTTGCAGGCTGTTCAAAAAGTGCAAAATTGATGATTTTGGCATGCTATTTTTAATGGATTGTGTAAGACTTTCGTTTTGATAACTTTCTTTATTCTTGTATGAGAATCCTGATCTTGCCATTAATTAAAAGCACAAAACATGCATGCAATTTATAAAATGGCCACCATGATTCTGCTCATAAGGGATTCGAAGTGCAATATTGCGACTCGCTACATTTAAGACTGTCCGTGCCCAAAAGTTTCGAATCTAAGTGTACCCTGCTACCTAACTTCAAAAAAGATTCTTGGCGTTTACGTAGACAATACATTATCGTGGAAGTTACAATTAAACAAAGTATGCACCAGAATTAATAATAGAATAGCGCTCTTTAAGAAGATAAATACTTAAGTTATGATATGAAGATAATGTTCTATAATTCATATATATTATCGACATTAGATTATTCAAAAAAGTATAAAATACACAAAGAAGTATAAAATACACAGAATGGCAACTGGCTGTAATCTCGTGTGATCTCGTGTCAGAGCGTGAAT
>NW_026461834.1:0-64086 GCF_021730395.1 Mercenaria mercenaria
CGGCGTTATCTTAGTAAAAACAAACATCGGCGAGCATGGAGTTGCAATTTGTACCTTTAAAACTACATTTAAAATACATGTTAGCTTCTAAAACAACATTAGTTAATGTGAAATAGTCCTAAGGCACAGAGTACACGTTTCTTACCATCAAAAGAAGCGTGGTTATACGGTGATAATCAATTTTCCCGACGAATAATTGCTTTCGCATACAAAATGGCGCGTGGAGAACGCGTCACTTCCGGTAAACGAGATCTCATTCAGTTGTCACGGGATGTTGGCGAGATTTGCACTATATGCCTTTCAAGTTGCCGATCTATTTATTTTTATAGCTCTTTGGATTATTGTTGTACCATGTGGGGAACAGGAAATAAGTGTTTTAACTTAGCTTCAGACAAGAATGGCAAAATAAATAATAATAATAAAAAAATGAATCAGACAAACCGAACTCTGTATTATTTAATAAACTGAAATGGTTATCGTTTAGGAACAGGTGTCATTTTATCATGCTATTACTATAACAACTGCCTGATAAAGCCTGTCTGAGAAAAGTAGGCTTGGTCAGGTCAGTGACTTGAGAACACTTTGCACTGTTTAAACCTATGTTTAAATCCAAGGAAATCAGATTGTGTCAATTTTGCATTTAAAAATTATTACGCCCTCATACGACACTGAAGTAGGTCTTTAAAATCCCAAAATATAAAAAAGCGGGGAAAAAAAAAAAACAAATGCTAACCTTGTGCTTTGTAACCGACATCTCTGTTCTGCTGAACACGAAAGAATAATTTCAATTTGTTGCCAAGTGAAATTTTATCCGAAGTTCAGTTGCTAGACGGATACCCATTCTCACCAAGCAAACGTTTGAAGTGATTTAAATACACACGCCATAACGCCGCTTGGCAGAAAAAATAGGCAGTACCGTTTCATCTACCGTTGATTTTATTCCATAACAGTCCATTCCAGATGCAGTATATTCCATGATGTAAGTGAAGAGAGCTAAAATCCTGAACAAACGCTTTGCATGAGTCATTTTCCGTTTTCTATGAGCGTTTCCGTTATAAAAACGTTTTTTCTGGTAATTGCAAATATGGTAGGCATACCCTATACATTAGTGACATGGTCTCACGTACCTATTAAGAGCGCGTTTATAAAAATAATCGCGTAAATATGTCTTTTAGCAGTTATTCTAAAAAAACAAGATGGCGTCATTTTGAAGAGAGAAAAAACAGCAAAATTTGGTCCACCCCTACTTTTTGCACTTTATTTCTTATATTTTCTCATATTTCGTGACATTTTCAACTTTTGCTGGTAGAGGAAAACCAAAGGTGCCCTTCTGAGCATAGTTTCAGGCTTGGGCGGGCACCTGTTAAGAACCACCGGTCGACCTTCTGGTCAAATAGATTCCTTACATGAAGAATTATACACCCTATCCGAGGAAAAGTGTAATGTCTCACGAAGAAAATGACAACCTATGCCGGTGAGGGGTGTTGAAATTTCCATTACCTTCCATGAACAGACCCAGTCATACTCGATCTGCTATTATTTTGCTTAGCTACATTCTGTGCTTTCAAATTATCTTCTAACTATCACAATAACAACCTTAAGTACCGTATGGCTGCTGTAAGATGTCTCCCCGTAATTTGATTCAGTGTTGTTATAGTTTCTTGTCCTTTGGGATCATGGAGTCCATTCAGTATCTGTGTATCAAATAGAATTCCGCTTCAGTCTGTGCTAGGGGACGTAAGAGGTGTTGCACTTTCCATTACAGCTCATGAAAAGACTTAATCAAACCGAATCTGCTATTATTTTGCTTGGTTGCATTCAAACTCCCCGCAGTGATTACTTCCCCTTACGGTACATGTTATAATGAACGCAAGGGAAGGTAACCGCTGTGAGGAGCTTGGGTTGCATTCTGTGCTTCCAAAGGATCATCTTAAATATCCTTATACAAAATAACAGCGTTTTCATACACTACCTGAAAAGAGTATTAAATATTTGACTGATTTTTATCCACATTCATGTAAATAATATCTGTAACTCTGTATAAATTGTACTCATTTCCCTATATAAAACAATTTTTATTTGTATTTTTGTGACTTTTTAATATCGGAGCGAGGAACTGAAATAAACAAAAAATGCATTGTTAAAAAGTTGGTATAAAAAATCATACTTCCACTGAAGTTTCAAACAATTTTTATTTAAAAAAGAGATAAAGGACGGGATATGATAAGGACCAAAAATGGCCCCCACTAAATATGCATGTAAAACAACACCATTCCATTGGTAATTAGCTATATTTTTCAAAATCCACCAAGATATAATGACCAGACGTCGGTAATGACCCAAAAATAATTGATTATTACATCTATCTAAGACTTACGCTGAAAAGATATTTGATCATTTAGAATGGGGGTATAGAAAACTATTTTGCAATATATCTTAGTTTATATTGCTGAACCCTATAAATTGTATGTCGTCACAATACTCAGTGATCCAACTTCTTGAAACGAATTTTTATTTTGTATTCTAAGACAGAATGATCGTGCAAAAACAAGGAAAACAAGGGAGATAACTCTTTCATGTAAGGACGACCGAAAACGCTTTTAAGAAATAAGATTTTTTTTTATTTTTATACATCTACATAGGCTTATTCTCTAACTATTATGTCTGTTTCGTTTTATTTCGTATCAAGAAAATTTCTAAAACTAAAATCCAAAACTTTCATTTCATATGCGTTACCATAGCAACATAGAAACAGTTTTGCATTTTTTGGATTTTTAGTGATTTAGCGAGTTATTTCACATACTTGATGAAATATTAACTTTTAAAAAACATTTTTTTGCTTCTATATCTCCTTACATATTTAGTTTTGTTGTTTTCTTTCTTTTTTTTGTTTGTTTCGTATACGGAATGTTCTTCTTGTGTGACGTTCGTATAAAACAAAACCTTCGTCGAATAAATCAGGAGGCAGGACTTTGTCTTACAAGTTTCCATTTTTCATATTTTCGGTGATTTTTTATTTAAATATGTAATGAAGTATTTTCATCAAGCAAGTTGAAAAACGACAGTGTTCATTTTACTTGAACAAATAATATACGAATTGCATAATATTATTAAATCCTTACCACATAATTATTTAAAACACGTACCCACAGAAACGTCGCCGGAACCGAGTTAGATCGGTATTACAACTATGGAAGCATATGTATGTAGTTTATTCAATTTAATTACTTGAATTAAATAAAAAACGTTTCCTTTGACACGAAACTATAATATCGATATGAGAAGCACACAATATACATCAGCGTATGTAAGATCATTATGGAAGGATTGACATGAAAGGCACGTGCAGTTTCCCGCCCAAATGCCCTTATATATGTAACGTAATATGCTTCCGATTTCCTGCAAAAGATTTTAGATTATAGATCAAAGAAAACTATTTGATTTTACTCCATTATGTTATTTTCCAATTAAATTGTTGCATTTATATTATATATTGCGTTTATATTAAAATCAGTTTACAAGACAACCTGGGATAACCCCATTCTCGCATACCAGAGGTCTACCGTGGTTCCCCGGATGAACGTCTCGGGATTTTGACGAACATCTGATGGATGAGAATGGGATAACCCAAGTAGTAACATTTGTATGCACGCATGAAGACATTTGATATTATTCTAATGGTATTGAACACTGAATTCGTTAGAGCAGTAGGTATAATTTGTTTTTAAACAAAATAACAATAGGTCATGGCTGCACAGTGAGAAGTAGATGGCCCAGCTTTTCTCTGCATTACCGCTTTTCCTTTCCTCAAATAGAAAGACAGAAAGATTCGAGACGAAACGGCTGCAGCGATAAAGAACCGGCATAGTTGCTCAGTACGCACGTGTTAGTCAAAAGATACATCTGCGCACGTGCCCATCTATAAGCTAATAAGTGATCTCTGTAGTAAGCTTCCCATCATGCCGAGTGATATGTGCGCAGAGGTATTTTTACACTAATACGTGTGCACGTAACACGTAACGTAATTCTTATGACGTGCGCAAGTAATAGATATTACGTGAGCACGAAGTAACTAATACGTGCGCACGTTTTAGTATGACAAAAACATCCATGTCCCCCTCTGTGATATCTTAACTACATGTCATTACTGTTATTCTAGAAAAGAAAGAGAAAAAACACAGCACCTGTATAATAATATAGTGTATATGTGCCTTCATTTCAAAAGCGTATTCATTAACAGTGCAGGGAGCCTAGCTAGTCCGGGCCCGCTTCGACTACGGGGGGTGGGGGCTGGTATTGGGTTTGATATCCGGCCCCGTCATACCAGAGAGGTGAGAAATATTACCAGTAGCTCCCTTGCTTAGATGCTTGTCATTAAAAGGGAAACTGGTTTTTTCTGCTCCTACCCTGATGATGGATTCATCAGGAATGAAATGTCGAAATTGATTTATATAAGTTATATAACGCTATTATAATACCGGTATATATAAGTTGTAGAATTTGCTTTACAAGCTAAATAAGGACACCGCAGATTTGCGGATCGCAGGATCGCGAGTGCGATCCTCGGGTGAGGCTTTTCTTCTCCGTGACGATTTGATAGGGGGTAGTGACTATAATCATTCGTCCTCCATCTCATAAATAAGTGGGGAAGTTGACAACTACATGCGGAAATCAGGTTTTTACTGGTACGAAATCCAGGAACTCTGGTTGAGTTAATTGTCAGTTACTGTTGAAAAAAAAAAACAGCGTTAAAACGCAAAACAAAACAAATCACAATCAACCTATAATGAATTATTAAAAACAATAATAAGGTCTTTCGGTGTTTTAGATATTCTTTAAACACAAATATAGCTTAGCTATTGTGTTTAAAAAAATGGTTATATAGGGATTTTATCTTTTAATCATAAAATAAAATATTTCACACCGGAAATGACATGTCAGTGACATTAATTACTTAACATACATTTATTTATGAAACTTCGTATGGCGATGAAGCGGAATATTTTAAAATTGATGAAACATTTCTGAGTTGTTGGTTTAAACCATATTTTATCCATATATATTTACAACATGAAACGTTACATAGTTACAGCATGAAGGATTGAGTAGAAAGCCAAGCTTATTTGAAACTCTCTCCTTTTTTTTTTTTTTTTTTTTTTTTTTTTTTTTTGAGTTGTTGACTTACTATTTTTCATACGTCATAAAAAAGAAGTATAAAAACATAATTATGTTTATAACTTTATCACAGACATACAGTAAAAGAATTATTGAATAATTATAGAAATAACGCGGTTAAATGGTTTAAAATATTTTAACTCGCGGCTAAAAATCTAAAATCTAAATATGGTTTGCAACTCACCATCAAAGAATAGTACTTTCTGTCGTGTTTGACAGAAAAAAAGTCTAACAGGATTTGTTGGGAATCGATCTCGCATACCACTAACACCAGGCATAAAATTTCCTTTTAACCGTCGTACGTACCGATTGCGTCACAGAGGCCTCTGTACAAAGTACGTCATCATTTTTACATAAAAGAACTATCTACATGTGTCTACTAGTTGCGGTGTGCATGAGTTATCTTTCTTGTCTCTATAACATTTATGTAAACAATAAAAATTTTCTTTTTAAACAACTTTAATTACACGTTTATTTTTATTTAAAATGCCGCTTAAACAAAATCAACTTGCATATAATCCCGAAATACAGTTCATGTAGATCTAAAACATGCAACCGTGATCGTTAAAATGTCTAGATCTACTTTCACTTTCACTTTTGCATTAAACTTGGCTCTAAAAATTTAATTTCTTATAAAACAACTCTTGACTATCAGTTTCATGATTAGAATAAAACTCCCGCGTATCTGTTTGATGCTCGGTTGCTTAGAAATGAGCACGTTATCCTGTTTCCTTCAAAGAAAAGTGGGGCTAAAAATTGCGAAAAAAGTGGAAATTCAATATGAGCCGGAGCGGGTGTCAAGCTGATTTTTTCTGAAAATGTATATTTTAGTACCATTATTTTCTTAGCAAAACTTCAGCTTGACACCAGATCCGGCTCACAATGAAAATCGAGCATGTAGTGTGTAAATTGCGTGTAAAAACGGTATAAGTCACGGACCTCGACTATTTTAAAGGTCTGAGTCGTACAAATAACTTGGTTTTGAAGTTTTTAAAAGTCATAGTTTTAACGATTATGGTCTTCTTTTTTGTTTTAGACAGTTAAAATTTCAATTATGGAGTTTTTTTATATTCTAATTATTTAGGGGGCCATTTCGCATATCTTATCATATCCCGTCCTTTATTATCAAATGATTATTTTTATTTTCGTTCAAATCATTTATAATTGTCAAAAGATCCGTTTGGCTTGTAAGGCATTAGCACATTCACAGTCAGAAAACTACTGAAATGCATGTGAAGCATTTTCGGGAAGTAATTTGAAAATTACCGTGCTAGGACTATGTTGCAAACTAATGCCAGAAAATGTAACCAAATTTGCTTAACTGTAATAATATTTTGCCGCTGGGAGTTTTAGTATTTAATCCGGTAGAACATGAACGGAACCTTGCAATGGAGTATGTACAAGATATTTTTCTAGTTTCCTGTCCTTTATCATTCAATGATATTCATCTGTATGATATCTTGTCACATTTTGTGGACGGTCATTAATTTAAGTAAATTATAGATTGCCGCCATAGTAAAATTTCAACGTTTTATTTTAAAGTAATATTGATTTTGTTTGTATTGGGTTTAACGCTATTTTTCAACAGTATTTCAGTTATGTGACGGCGGGCAGTTAACCTAACCAGTGTTCCTGGTTTCTGTACCAGTACAAACCTTTTCTCCGCAAGTAACTGCAAACTTCCATACATGAATCAGAGGTGGAGAACGAATGATATCAAACACAATGTCATTTATCAAATCGTCGCGGAGAACATACGCCCCACCCGGGGATCGAACTCACAACCACGAGATCCGTAGATCTGTGCTCTCCCTATTGAGCTAAGCGGGCGGGCCTAAAGTAATATTGAGGAACCTGGTAGGGTGGTTTATTTAATGTTCCTTATTTTTATGTTGTTCATTGGGTGGAAAATGATAATGCTTAGTGGCATTTTTTCTGCTTGTAGAAATTCAAAATGGCTGCAGTCAGAACCATATTAGAACGTTCTTTTTATATATTATTTTAGATGATTGCTTGTTAACTTATAAATTTGTTTGGGGTATTTGCAATATCATTTAAAAAAAAATAAACACTTGAAACGAAACACAGTTAAAATGTCACCAACAGACAAGTACAACAACAACAATAAAACGTTTTCTTTAAATACACAGATGTTAACTTGGAACAAAGTTGAAAGACAAGCGTATTTTAAATATTTTTTGTAATTTTGAAATGGCTTGTTTACACAATATATATACTATATGTTTCTGTCCTGATATAACACCCGTAACAGACATATTTTTACGTTAGAAATTAAACTTACCATAAGGTACGTACATAGCACTGAAACTGCACCAAGCTGTTTAGTAGTGTGGTGTTACAATACTGGTCAGTAGAAATCAGTAATACTACATTGAAGGCAAATAGTTCTTTCCGTTTCATTAGGAAATAGAGCTAATAAGGAAATTAACAGAACTTTAAGAATATTGTTCAACTGCTTTGTGACTCTATCTAAATCCCTTAACTTGTAACATTGAAATGATAGGTACGTTACTGCCTTCAAATTGTTGTCAATTACGTTCGTTTCAAAGTGCTCCGTAGATGAAAATGTTTGCGCCTAGGTTGAAGTTATAAGGTTCCATTTCGACATTTTGTTTACTAAAAAATTCAGCATATTCTTTATATTATGCGTATATAACATTTTTGGTATTTCTGTAACGTCTTCCTCTGTCTGTCAGACTGTTTTTGTAAATCGTTCTGTTCAGTCAACAAGTATCGCATCTTTTATTTATATAAAAATGTCGTGGTGTAAAATTTGCGGAGATCATTATAACGTTAAAGTCGATATCTATGTTAAAGTGACGTCAGAGCGACAAATATGACAAGTAGTTTTGCATAAAAAATTTGTTTCATAAATCATAACTTCTATAAGTTCCGTAAACATGTTATAAGAGAGACTGCGATTTTAATACTATTCTAACGTTTGGGCCAGCGTATCGAATCCAATAATTGTACTATTAAATTGTTCCCTCAGACACTTAGTTAAATACAACAATTAAATCTTACTCTCATATACACGTACTCGTAAAAATCCTAATATCCTGTAGATACGAAACTAGGCGCGGCAGGTATAAGCCGCCGGTCCTCCCTATAAAGTCACCCATATATGGCATAAGACCGCAGTTATTTTTACTATATGTTCTACATAGACACTGGACACTATTGCATTTTTGCATGCATTTCAAACCCCCTAACATACCTGAACTCAATAGAACTATTCAAGAGAAAAAAGTCCAGCCACAATAAACATGGGATTGACCGGCTCTTTTTTCCACCATTTTGAACCAAATCACATGCGTATGAAGAATACTCTCTAGATGGCCGCAAACCGGCAAAACTGGTCCTATCAAAAAGTCATGTTATGCATATTCTGACATTCTCATTCTGGCAAATTGTACATGTACCTACTATTTCATATCTCCTTTCTATAATTATGCCATTTATTGCAGGTCTTTCACTAAAAAAATCACCAATATTCACCATCAAACAGATGAACTATTTTCCGCGTAACCACTTCTTTATTGTGGTCAACCAAGGGCAAATAACTGTGATCTTGTGCCTACTTAGATACTGAGCACATTGTTTGTCATGTTTAACATTCAACCGCTGATGAGTGGCATCGAGTCTCAATCACAATCAAATCTGAATAACGATATTGAATTTTGGCAAAATATTTTCTCAGGTAAGTAAAGTAAAACGAGTTACATGAAAAGAGCTATGTGGGTAATATTTTGATTATGTTCATAAAATATTTTAACATGAGTACACGCTAATCGTTTTTGGAAATATATCAGTTCATTGAGTTATATATATGACACATCTCCTAGTTTCTATGGAAGTTTTGTAAATTTACTTGATAAAGGGAACTGATCAAATGTGCGGGACAAGGAAAAGTAAGTAGAAGCGTTATTGTATTAACTTTGCTGATTGAATTTCCAACGGCGGGAAATGTGTAGGCTGTTTGGTGGCCAAACTTGAGTTAAGTCTATTTACAGTTGAGCATTTATAAATTGTTTTACAATTGAAGATGTTTTGTATGTAATGGGCATGGTTTGGCAGACAATGGTATGTTGATTGAAGCCTTATTTCGTTTCTTTTTAACTAAATTTCATTGTAAAACACTACGATCACGAAAATAATTCGACGAACGTTCTTTTTTTTTCAGAACGGACGTTGATGTGTGTTTCTGAAATTGGTTGAATTAGTTTAGATATAAGTATTAGGTTTTTGTTTTGATTTTTGACTAATTTCGAAATTTGGAAACAGAATACTAGTATATTTAAGATGTGACTCAATCATTAAATAAAACAATATTTTAAACAAATATGAATGGCCACTTTAGATCGATTTTTAGAGTATCAAATTTATTTAAACATTTATCGAATATTTTTATCAATACTGCTAGCCCGTGGCACAGCTTACAATGTCACATCTATCATTTTGTTGATGAAACCAAACAATCTTAATTCGTCAACTGCACGGTTTTTGGCAGTTTGGATAGTTATGCCAGACCATTGGTTATTCGTAGTCCTAAAGAATTCTTCAGAAGTTGCATGCAAGTCAGTAGTGAATAGGTTATAGAGGAAAAGGGTTTCCCTTTGTAAAGGAAGCACGAAACTTTGCATATAACTATTGTGAAGTATGCTGAATCCAAAAAATGGACGAGACACGCGGTTCGCTGACCTCAGTCAGCTTAAAATGAGGCCTCAAAGAGGGACCAATGTTTTATTCATTTTAATCATGTACTTTTGAAAGCAATTTCCAAAACAAAACAAAAAACGTTAATTTATGACCCCAACAAGTAATAATTGTTGAGACAATATTTATTCAGTTACATTTTACACACATTTGATATATAAGACACAGACAAATGACAAAGATGAGGCCCTAAAAGGTGAAAAATTGTTTAAAAATCTCATTTACAAGATTACTATATTTTGAGTATGAATATCATATCACTTCATAACAAAACTAATTGTAGTATTTAATAATATCAAATCATTATTCAAATATTCATTACATTTTGAGGTTCATTGAGGGTATTTCATAAAACAAGTTCACATATACGTACATACTGTAATTCATATAATATTCCACATTCCTGTTCCGTACAGTATTTTCATTCTCACATCGATTTGACAGTACCAATACTGTACATGGAGTACGGATAGTTAGATTCTCCTATGAATATATTTATTAGGCAAATATATTTACATTTAAAAGTGAGGCTAAATAAGGGGTTATTTTGCGTTTTTCTTGCATTGCAATATCTCATTTAAATTCCTGTAAACATATTATATAAAACATAGTTTTGTATGTTTTTCAAGCTACTTTCCATGGAATCGCAAGTAATCTTATAATATGTCTATATTTTCTTTATGGTTTCAGACTATGCAAATAGCAATTATTTTATTTAAATTCCATTTTGTTACTTTGTTATCGCTTATTTTCCTAGGAGTACCGAAACCTATTTTTAGAACGTGAAATTGAAAGTACTAGCTGCCGCTTTTATTTTTAGATTTGGGTTTTCCAGACTGTTCCATTTATTAAATAAGGGTTTGAAATATATTTTATCGGAATCTCCAAAGTCACGTATGGAAGATTATTTATGCAAAAATTCTGTTATTGCATTTGGTCAAATGCTTTATGATTCATGACAAACATTATTGCATTTGGTCAAACGCTTTATGATTCACGACAAACATTATTGCATTTGGTCAAATGCTTTATTATTCATGACAAACATTCAATTGCATTTTGTCAAATGCTTTATGATTGTAGACAAATGTATGTTATGTAACGCTATTTTGATGAATATAAACACTATATGCTTGGTGTTTGATAACATGCTCCCTGCATAGCTCTATATCAAATGTTCGCATGCATATACTTCTGATCAATTAGTTTGATGCACAGAATAAATCAACTGTTTGCATGTATGACCATTCTTTGATTTGTAAAGTAGCTCTTCCATATGCGTTTGCATTAATTACAGTTTTAAATAGGAAAAAAGAAATTTCGACACTTGGCACAGCGACAATGCACTATCCACCATACACTAAGTTCTTTACGACTTCAACGAAGCCGGGAACCGGCAAATTTTGATAAATTTTAACGCTAGGGGCGCCACATGTCCTAAAATTATAAGGACTGATCCCCAGGCTTGTTCAATAATAAAAATTGTTTCTTCACTAACTTGCTTACAATCTATCCAAAAAACATATACAGTACCTTCCATGTGAAAAAAACTTACAGAAAATGCCATAATCGTAAAGGAAAAAAATGTGAAAATGAAAGTAAGATATATCTCCGGTTCTAAATTTAGCGCGTTCAAACGTCACCATACCACGTGACTGATCACATGGTACACCAAATCGAAACAAACATGGACTCCAGTAGTACAACCTCGACTGCGAAAGTAGGTTTTACTTTGATTTTTCTTTATTGTTTAGAAGATCTTGGTTTTAGGTACATCCTCGTTGAAACAAGGGACATTTAATATACTACTGGGTTGCTTCGAGATCATATCGAACAAATCAAGCGAGTAAAATGATGCAAATTTGATCTTACATCCTCCGGGACTCCGAAGGGAAAATTATCGTTGGACCACTGTAATATCATTTTATATTGCAGCAAATCTTGAAAGACTCGCCTGTGCATGTATACAGTTTGTGCTGTTGACCAAATTATAGCCTTTTGATGAATGTATAATTAGTACAGAAATTTGCAGACCTGAAAAACGTTCTAGATGACACTAGATCTAGATCTATTTGAGAAAAAAAATGATGACACAACCTAGAAAGAGAGATCAATACTGACACTATTGAACAGAATTATGTTGACCATTATAAATCAAATAAAAAAAAAATAGTGTCAAAGTCGGCAAGATATATCAAACAAATACAACATAAGCTCATGTGTTCATATGAATAGGCTAATTGTTATTCGTCACCATATGAGCCGTGCCATGATAAAACCAACATTGTGTTTTCGACGCGCATATCAATAATTTATCCGCCCGGACTGGGTAACTGCAATAGTCTCCTTATCAAGGTACTGGGATAAATTATTAGTTGAATCCTCGATGTGTCTTCTTCAACCGCTGGATACCGAATGAGCTCTCTGTCATCCATCTACCTATTTATACCCCAGCAGACGTGCTATTTTTAGAACTTGTTTCTGACTGATCAAAATTTAAACATAACGTTTTACAACGAGCACTTGCTCTATCAAATATCTGGTTCCCTTTAACTTTTGTATATGACATAATGTGTGATGTTGGGACCCAGCTATCCACATAATGAACCCAAATCAACCACAAATGACCCAAATTTTATTATTAACAACAATTCAACAATAATCATAGCAATGATAGCATAGAAAGCGAGTCAAGCACTATCTGTGCTTAATGTTTTACGTTATCAATATATCAAATATACAAATTATTCTGACACACATATGTTGAATGAACTCCATGATCCCAAAGGACCAGAACATATAACAACACTGAATCCAAGTACGGGGAGACATTTTACAGCCGCCACACGGCACTTAAAGATTGCTGTTGTGATAGATAATAAAATCTGTAAAAAGATCCTTCGGAAGCAAAAATGCAACCAAGAAGAATAATAGCAGACTCGGTTTGATTTAGTCTGTTCATGCGAGGTAATGAAATGTATAACACCTCTCATTCCCCCTAGCACCGGCTAAGGCGGAACTAAAAGCGGAAATCTATTACACATATGTTGAATGAACTTCATGATCCCAAAGGACCAGAACATATAAAGATTGCTGTTGTGACAGATAATAAAACCTGTAAAAAGATCCTTCGGAAGCAAAAATGCAACAAAGAAGAATAATAGCAGACTCGGTTTGATTGAGTCTGTTCATGCGAGGTAATGAAATGTATAACACCTCTCATTCCCCCTAGCACCGGCTTAAGCGGAACTAAAAGCGGAAATCTATTACACATATGTTAGTAGTATAAGAAATAGCGCTAAACAGTTTGACCTCATTTTGACCCTATCCCTTAACCCAAACTGACCAATGCTGACCAATTTAACTTTCGGTTTAACCAATTCAAAAAACCTTCGGTTTGATGGACGTAAGTCCCTGGGAGCTGGAAGCTCACACTATTCAAAAAGCCCACAACTTTTGTACCGTAGAAAACGAATAATAAGAATTACTATAAAATGTACTACTTGTAATATTACTTCCGCATTCTTTGTTCATACTGTCATACCACAGCTTAACCGATCAATATTAAACGTTTAACAGGCAAACCGGAGTATTACAAACAAACGAGTGAAAAAGTATATCAAAAAAGAAAAAAAATGACAAAATGCCCGCTGTGTGACTGCAGGCCGCAGGGTCGGGCAAACTTAACCTTTCACCTCTCTCACTTATTCCCGGCGACCCTTTTAACCAGCTGACACACTTATTCAAGTGTCAGATACCGGTTCAACTTAGGCACATCTCAGCTACCCCATTTGGCGGACCTTCCACAGTCTCGAAATGCACGGAAGGTTCACCTGAAGTAGTGAAATGTATGATTAATAACGTGATAAAGGCTATCAGTCACACAGATCCGTACTTCAGTCGGACAAATTTCATAACTTTGGAAGATTAATTTATCTTTAATATTCCAACTGTTTGATTAATTATATGTTATTTTTTATGTTAAAACTTTCTATGTTTATGTATAGGGCGGCTTGACACATAAAGTATGTGTTCTTCACCACTGTACCTATGAGTCGTGCAACATCAAGTTGTAATAATGAAATGAATGAACTGGCACGCAGAAAAGTGCCATTCAAATATTCCACATGAAAATGCAAACACAACTAGCCGTGTCCAACTGTATAAGAACATTTTGGTTAATTCCGACTAGATACTGAAATAGTTTAATACAATAATTTAGCACAACCATTCTAAAGCATCAAATACCACCACAATCCGATAATGTTACAATATGTAATTAATTCAGAATTAACAGTTCTATCAATTCAGTATTCAATATAATATTCAAAAATTTTAAAATTATAAAGGTGGGGGTTTACCAACAGCGATCTGCATATATTTAAAGTATTGAAATTAATATTTAAAGTAGCAGTCCTAAGGCAGTGAGTTTCATATATTTTTAAAGTATTTATTGAAGAGGAAACAAAAATAAAGCAAAATAAGGTGTCATGCATCCTTAGCCAGCACTACAGACACTATCTTTCGGTTCAGCCTGTGCTGGAAAAAGACCCAAGAATATATGACATTATACATTCATTGTGAAAATGTAGTGGTGCCTTAAATTATCTGATTTTATAAAATAAAAAAACACTGTCAACGTAAGAAAATAAAAAAAAAATGTAAATACATCAGAATCAAAGAAACGCTTGAAACGCTTTGCTAGAAGTAAATCGTCTAATTATAAATATCGATATTTACACACGCTTATACACAGACGTTCATAGCTCGATCGGTTAGACGGATTGAAACAGCTTTTATTGCCGCTGCGGTCCGGGGTTCGATTCCAGGATCAGGAGGGTTTTTTTAAATGTTTATCATAAACCATTAAAATAATTTATGATTGTTTTTTCATTTTGTTTGACATTGTTTACTCTCAGTATTTTATACAATAAATCAATAATGTTTATACCATCTTGTAACATTTTAATGGAAAAAAAACAACAATAGTAACCGCATAATACACTTGTTTTGTCTTGATATTGTATGTTATTGTATTTTACATCCGGGATATAATTGATTACTTCTTTTGGCGGAGGAAGTCCAGATGGGTCAAAGTATATTTCATTTTCATAACAAACCCAGTGTGTTCCAGACCCAACAGAGTTATCTAAATTGATTATTCAGCATTCGACCTTTGGTAAAGTGTAACTTTCCGAAGACTTTGTCTTTGGTCCTTTTGTTTGTAGTAAATTATTTCTACTAAATACACCCTAGAGTTTTTAATTTTCAATTGTTTTACCCATTGTTCAATTTCAAAGTTAGAAATTGGTTTGTTTATAATTTTTTTTTTTACAATAGCAATTCGTCTGTAAGGTCTTCTTTGAGAATCAGTCTGTATACCCTGGCCCTGTCGGTTGCTTGCAGCACCCTTACCACTTAACAAAGATGTAATCAAAAGTATCCCGAGACTAGAAAGAATCGTACCCAAGAAACCACCATTTTGTTTTTGTTTTTGAGTTAGCTTTATTACACCAGTTTCCCTTAATTGTTTTCTTTGATTAGGTGTAAGATATGGTGATATCATATTTCTCTTATCATTAGCTACCGAAATCATACCATTTCCAAGTATTTTACTAACACCAGTACTGGCAAGACCGCACAGGGCACCGACGCCTAACGGTCCTAATATTTTTGGAGCTATTTTTGCAGCTACCGGAAGTACTGTTCGACCTAACAGACCAGCCAAAGCTCCCAAGAATCCCCCATTTTGACCTTGTCTGGACATTTGTTTGTTTTTTTGAAATTGCAATTTCTTATCCCTTCTTATTCCTAATAGACTTTTCAATTTGATTAATCTGTGTTTTTGTTAAAAGTAAAGGGAAGTTTCCACGCAATTGTTCATATTTTAATCTAAAAGTATGTGGAATTTTGTTGTTGTAAGCTCTTGCCAAATTTTTCTTTTGTCCATCTGTTAAATTTACTTTATATTCAATATAATTTGATGCTATTATATATTTTATATATATTTTATTTAAACAATAACAAGTTCATTTCTAACAGTATTTATTTCAACTGTTTCTTCATACAATAGGTTACATTCTACCAATTCAATTCCTTATTTATTTCATATTAATAACAAAACATTCAGACCTCATTTTCAGCACTTTACAGCATTTCAATGATATGAAAACCATATATGGTCATTTAGTATAACATGTCTTTTTATCAAAAATAGAAAAATATTGACATGTTATGTTGTATATAAGAAAAATAATCTGTTCTGACAAACACCACCCTCTAAAAATGCCCCCATGAAAACAGCCGTTTATCAATTACGCGTAGGTAGACATTTTTCGCAAAGAATAAAACTTATTCCAAGAAATTTACAATGAAAATGGTCTAGATCTATTCTCAATACTATAAGCAATAAACATAAGCCAAAAATTTAACTGTCACCTCCTCATGTCACTCATTATACCAGATTTCATCCATAGCATGGAACTACATTTTTGACTACTTCACATGTAACACTGAGTAGCCACTTCCGGTTTGGTGTAATCCGTCCACAATACAATTGCGTAAACACGGATATTAGCTGCTGGCGGAATATCTAATTTAACTGTTAATGTAATATGCTTAGGATCTTCTGCAATTCCTTCCTTTTTAAATTCTAAGTTAAAATGAACAAACCCAAACAATTTTTGAAAATTTGATAAATTTAAGAGACTTCCAGTAGTTTTAATAATTTGTTTATGAAAATAATTAATAACATCATCATAAATTCTTGATATATTTGTATATTCCGTTTCGGGATAAAAAACACCATTACCAACTTCAAGGCGACAAGATTCCAACCTAGAATTATCATTTGCTGCATTAATTTTAAATGTATCTAATAAATGTGGATTATGTCCTTTTGAATTACTTTTATCAGGTCTTTGGTAATAAACAAACACGTGTTCGGGTTTTGTTACACCAGCTGTTATTCTAAAGGTTATATTAGTCTTTTGTGTATCTGTTGACTGTGTTATCATTTCTCGGAAGTAGTTTGTATCTTTCACAAGACTGTTTTGTTTTAAACATGTATATTATATATTTTTTTTATTTTTTATAAATTAATCTGTTAATACGTTTACGCTGAGCTAAAGTCCCAGATCACGACAATATTTTATTTATTCTTATATCAATATCCTCGTCATTATTTGAATTTGTTTTTTTTTTTGTAATTCCTGAGCAATTAAATTACCAACAGTAGGTGTTTTAGCGCCAGTACGAGCCTGAGATTCATAGGGAGCCGAAGCTCCGGGTTGTTTTAAAACTTTTGATTTTTTCTTTAATTTTATTAGCAGCTAAATTCCCGACTTCCGTTCCAATCCTTTTTGTTCCACTTTCAAGCGCAGTTTTTCCTGCAGTTTCCACACCTTTTTTTCCAGCACTACCAATTTAAGATGCAACAGAAGATGAAAACAATTTTGTTCAAGTGTCAAAGATACCTGAACCTTGTATAATTTCTTCTCCGGTTTGAACATCAACATAAATAAATATTCCTTTATTTTTGTCATAGAATTTTTTGTACATTATATATTTATATTCCTTTTAAAATTAGTGTAAAACTTGTTTCAACCTCATTAAATTGATTATTCTGCCAAAAAATCTTTCATATATATTCAAATTGAATTTATAACATTTTCATTAATTTCAGAATATATATTATATTTATCATATATATTATATAGCGCCCTTTTCACGATCAATTTCACGCTCAAAGGCGCTTTACATAGTTCAAATGCAGCCACACAGGGCGCATAATTCATCCTCTACTAGTACAGACACAAAGCGATTTGACCAGAGAGACAGAGTGAGACAAAGCCCCCACGACAGAGAGATCAGAAATCAGATACAGGCTTGTCCGGCTAACTTAGCCTAGCTCGTTGCAAATAGACAGCCTAGTTCTTCAACGTGCCAAGTGTATAGCACTGATGCACGCAAGGATTGCCTGGGTTCCTGACCAGTACACCTTTAGTTGGGTGGAAAACACTGAAAAGCGTTTTTATAGAATATCCGACTCTGGCTCTTTTGTAAATGGATCAGCTCTTGTTAAATCTGCAGTACTTAAAGCATAGATAATATCACTAAAATTACCATCAAGTGAATTATCAATAAGATCACAATGAATGTAAATTGTATCCACAGAGTTAGTTATATTTGGTGTTGTAGTTCCCCATTCGGTATTTCTCAAAGCTTTTTTTCTCAAATCCAAGAGAATCCATAAAATCCAATGTATGAAAATTTGCTATTCTTAAATCCAACATAAAATTATCATGAATTGAAATTAGGATTTTAAAACTACTTAAATCAAATTCCAAACTTATTGGAGCAATGTTTGTTTTATCAAATTCTTCAAAATCACCATTGGTTATTAATGTTTCTTTGATATAATTATTGATGTCCGTATAACTGTAAGAACCATTTGTTAATATGATATCTTTCCATTCTTTACCATTATTATAGCGAATTCTTTTATTATTGTATTCATTACTAATATTATGCCAAGAGTAAGTCATAGTGTTAATACTATCTAAAAAAAACAAAGAAAAATATCAAACAGGGAGTGCCACGCACCAAAAGCGCAGCCTCCTCAAAACGAACCCCCTAGCACGCAAACGCGTGCACCACACACACACTCAAAGCTTACACATCAGGACAAAACGAACAATACACACACACACACACACACACACACACACACGCACACACACACACACACTCAAAGCCAACACATAAGGACAAGACGAACAATAAGCATACACACACGCGCGCACACAAAGTCAACACACAAGGACAAAACGAACAAACAAAGGAACACAGTGGGGCACCGCCTTGGAAAGGTCAGTGGCAAAAACACCACTGGGGAGCTTAAACCGGTTTATGGTGCGCACCCAACCTCACTCTTACCCCCACCATGTTCCAAAGACATGGGACAGTGTAAATAAAAGTAATCCCCTCCAGGTGAATTTCTAACACACGTAATGGAAACAAAAAGGCATGGCATGTAAAACACAAAAATGCTCGTGTATAAATATATAAAAAGCAAACCTTAAGAACCAAAAACGTACGTACTCAATGCCTTTTCAGAAGACAGATCAACAAGAGAAACACCCTTAAGGGCCCGACGAAACAGGCCAGAAGACAAATATCAAAACAGTTCAGTCCTGGTAGGATTTAAAAACTGCTCATCATAGAGTCCTCCACCTCTTCCGTCAGACGCAATCAAAGAGGGAAGCGTAGTGTCCAACTGTAAACGGGTTGAACACTAAACATGCGGTATGTCTCAAAACAGTTGGGTCGTAACCTCTTTTAATAAAACGTTTGATAATCTTTTCAAATACATTTGGAAAATTACCATGACCCAAGATCTTACGAAGTTTGTAAACCACATCCCCATAAAAAACGGGTTTAGAAATACCTTCTCGCAGAAGTGTCTTTAAATTACTATTGAATTTTAAAACTAAATCAGAATTACGATAATAAAATTTAGTAAAATATTTACGCAATTTGTAACAAGAAACGCGGCAATGCCACGAAACCAGGTTTTCAACACTTTTCATAAGAATAAACAAGAGTGCCAGAATGTCACAATATACGCCCGTCACAGCAAATTTCTTTACTCTAGCACCTGTATTTGCAGATGTAATTTTAATTTTGTGGTTGTTTAGTAATCATTGTAATTCTTTTGTTTTTCTAAGTCCACAAAAAAACTCCTTACCAGGTACAAGAAAAGTGGTCTTGGTTTTTCCCTACGGTCAATTATAAAAAAGTTACAATATAAGTTATTTATAGTAACAACTAAGGGAAGTTAATCTTAAAAAAAAAAAAAAAAAAAAAAAAAAAATACAAAAAAAAAATTGTAAGTCCACACAGAAATCCTTACCAGGTAGAGATTGGTCAAAATACACCTCAAAATTGGATGTAACATGCATGTTGTACTACAGAAAAGTGGTCTCGATTTTTCCCTACGTCTAGTAATGAAAAAGTTACAATATAAGCTATTTATAGTAACAACAAAGGGAAGTAATTCTAAAGAAGGGAACTGCGCAAGACACTTTGTCTCATGATGGTGTATAATTGTGCCAAGTTACATCAAAATCCCTCTATGCATGAAGAAGATATGCTCCGGACAAAGTTTCAATTCTTGTATCCTTTGACATTTAAGTGTGACCTTGACCTTAGACCTAGGGATCTGGTTCTTGTGCATGACACTCCGTCTCATGATGGTGAACAATTGTGCCAACTTTCATCAAAATCCCTCCATGCATGTAGAAGATATGCTAACCCTAACCCTAACCTAACCCTAACCCTATTTTTAGTAACAATGACACTTGACCTTGATCCCAGAAACCCCAAAATCAATCCCAAGCTACAACTTTATATAAGTTTTCTATACACCAAGTTTCATCATGATAGCTCATTCCTAAGTTAAGTTATTGACCGGAAACCCTTTTTCTATTTTAAGTAACAGTGACCTTGACCTTGACCCCAGAAACCCCAAAATCAATCCCAGCCTTTGTCTTGATATAAGCTACATACATACCAAGTTTTATTCAAATATCTTTACCGAAACAAAAGTTATTGACCGGAAACACCAGTTTGACGCCGCCGCCGCCGCCACCGCCGCCGCCGCCACCGCCGCCGCCGCCGCCGCCGCCCGCCCGCCCGACCGACATCTACCCCAGTCTAATAACTCAGGTTTTCGTTGAAAACCTGGTTAATAACGGTAGCCTTGCTGAAGAAGTTTACTTGTAATATATTGATTACGTTCATTGAAATGCTTGACATGACTACACGCTCTGGCAAACCGAATTAATTGAGAAATATATACCCCATAAGATGTAGCCTGGGGTACATCCCCATCCAAATGGGGAAAATTTACAATACTAAAATTAAAATCATCCCTCTTGTCATAAATTTTGGTATGTATAATATTGTCATAAATAGAGAGATGTAAATCTAAAAAAGAAGCATCAGTACCCGAATTGTTAGTTTTAATTAACTGAAGCTCCCTAGGATAAATAGTACCCACCAAATGACCAAAAAACGGATTATCCATATTAAGAATATCATCCAGATAGCGTGATGTATTATTAAATGCAGTTATAATATCTGCTTGCGTATCTGGAGAAAGGCTCAACATAAAGTCTCTTTCATAACAATATAAAAACAAATCTGCGACAAGGGGTGCACAATTTGTTCCCATGGGAATACCAACAACTTGTCTAAAAACTGCATTCCCAAACCTGATGTAAATGTTGTTCAATAAAAAGGAAAGGGCTTTACAAACTTCGTCAGAGGTCCACATAGTATAATGTTTAACAACAATGCTAGCAAGAAAAGCTTTATCAAAACTGCAAGCGATAAATGTAGCATTCTCTCTGGCAAAAATCTTTTGAATTAGGGCAGTTAATTTGTCATTTATTAAGTTATGTGTTAAAGTGGTATACAAAGTAGAAAAATCGTATGTACTAACTGTAGATACCTTGTAATTATTAATTTTCAACTTATCCAGGATTTCGCCAGAATTTTTAATCGACCAAAATAAGTGTTTACCAGAGTTTTCGTATACTTTATCGCAGTATCTTTCCACGTGGGCTTTCACAGCAGTTAGACATGATGTTAATAGTTTTGAAATATTTGTAGTTGTACAAGAGCTTGAATTAGCGATAAAGCGAGCTTTATATGGTTGTTTATGCAATTTAGGAATCCAGTACATGGTCGGTAGTTTAATTTGTTGATCGTCTATACGAACTTTTAAATTAGAAACTTCAGTGATGTGATCAGTAACCAATTTGTTTTCAACAGAAGGACTCAATGTATAAGTTTTAGTGCTATTTAGTTCGTTTTGTAAAACATTAATATAATGCAGGCGTCAAATGATGATAATATTGTTGGCCGCCTTGTCTGCTGGAACTAAGACATACTTAGAATGAAATTCTTGGATTTCCTTTTTCAAATGTCTTAAAGTAAACTTGGGTTTTGGTGGAAGTAGGTGTACATTAGTTTGATAAAATTTTATTCGAGAATCAACAATGTTAAAAATATTTCTTTTCCAAGACGTTAATGCATTGGGATCAGCGTTCTCACGACGACACCATTTAACACAGAAGGTTTCAATGGATTCTGCAATGTGACCACGACAAGCATTAAAATCAATAGTTGAAGAAATTCTATATTTAGGTCCTTTAAAAAATAAATTACGAATACGTTTGTCTTTAATAATATCAAAATTACCAGTGATGACATGACCTGCATCTGAATAGCAAAATTTTGAGTTTTTACATTCGCAGTAAGAAGGAGTATTTGTTTGAACATCTAAGTCGGAAACAATTTTATTGTAATTGAAAATAACATTTCTTACAGGTGTTTTATATTTATAACAGATAATAGGAACTTCGGAGTTTCCGAAATATTTAGGCACAGAATCAATGACACGTTTATCCCGAAATATACTAGGTACATCGATGAAGTCAATACCATTGTTCATGAAATATATTTTAAGAAAATGTCTCTCATGGTCAGATTGGATGTCGAGATGTGGACGGAGAACATGTTGTGTGTAACTTTGATTAAGATATGATACAGTGTAAAACGGATCTGTTTGAATAACATACTGGTCCGCTTCCTCGTCCAGCTTTTTAAGAGACTGTACAGATAAAGATGAAAGACGAGAAAGCATTGAATGTCTACCAGAGTTTGAAAGAATTAAATCGAGGTCAGCAACAACATCAGTTTTTTTTTTATCTAAAATTAAAGAACGACTGAATCTGACTGTAAAATCGCTTAGAGTATTTTTATTATCGTTTTAACTGCTTGAGAACTTAACACTATTTTTTGTTCCATTTATATTCAAGAAAATATTTTTATATAACATTTTATGTTATTTTGGTGACTATTTATTCATTTTAAATAGTTCATCAATTATGCTAATACCTTCATATTTTAGTTCTTCATTATTATTTCCAGCATCAATATTTGTAAGTCATTAACCAATTCTTCTGGATTGCATGGACAAACGTCATAACCTTGACCCCTAATTACTTTTTTAAATTTCATGGATCTTTTTTTGATAGGTAATCCAGATTTTTCTGTTAATTCTTTAAATATTTTCCTAGAAAGTATTGAATGTTTTTATTATTGTTATATCTTTTATTAATCAAATCAATTAAATCCTCATCTACCTTAACGCTAATTACTTCTTTTCCAGTTCTTTGATCCTTAGCAATCAATTTGTTTTGACCATAAAGTTTATTAAGATCAATCAGTAAATTACCATATTGTCCATTTGGTGAAACTTTATATGTATTGTGTTGTCTTATTCCCTTTCCCTTTTTCTTATACCTTTTTGTTTTAGCACTAACATCACTGAGCGAAACTTTATCATTCAACATATTATATGCTTTATTTTTTTACATTTTTTATTTCTTCTAGATCAGCTTTTGTAGGATTTTTCTTATTTTGTTTTCCAGTAGCTTTAGCGTTTAGTTTTTTTCTATCTTCTTCTGCTTTTGCTATAATGTCTTCTATACCTTTTTCAGTTATTTCTCCTCTGCGAAATAAGTCAAAAACTTTTTGCGGCGTAGGATATTTATTTTTATCTAATAAGTCTAAATTAACACCTTCATTTGGGTCCAATTCATTTACCTCTTCTGATTTTACCCCCGATTCTTCAGGAAATTCTTTAACTTCTAGTTTTTTAATTTCTCCTTTAGATAAGAATCTAATAGATCTGTCTTCCGTTTCTATTGGCACATAGTTTTCTTCTAATTCATTAATCTCTTCTTTTGATAATTTACTAATCTCTTCTTTTGTCATTATTTTCTCTGGTGGTAACGGTTTTTTGGTGTGTTTTTTTTTGGAACTGCTTAAACGACAGCCCGTTTATTGACAATTATTACATATAGACATATAGACATATACTTTTAAACAACTTACATCATGATACAAAAAAGCATTACAAATTACAGCTCATACTTTTCTAACAGAAATAACAAAAAGTTATAATCATATTCTTCTACTTAAATTATTTCTTTTCATGCCAGAAGTTTCTAACAGTACATGTATTTTAGAAAATCTTTAAGAACGTGTGTACATAAATTTTTGTTTTCGAGAAATTTGATAAGTATTAAAGTATCGGTATACAAGATGTTCCAAATGTTCAGATGTTTCATTCTTCTTTCACTCAAAAAATACGATTTATATATGCAGTATGAAATTGTGCTTAATAGTAAGTTTGTCATTATACTCCTTAAGTTCTATTTTATAACCAACTATTAACAAGTTTGAATTAGTTGCGAGTATTCTGTGTACGGCTTTATATTTGAATTGTTTTATTTTGTTGTCAACATTACATTTATTCAATATACAGTAGAATGAATTCCAGTTAATTTCACAGGACAGAATATCTTCCCAGTATTTATGTATATATGGTTTTGTAAATTTTGAAGAAACAAAGATAATATATATATCTTTGTTCGTGGTTTCTTCGAGAAGTTTGCCTTTGATACGTTTGTCGTATTATGTTTTAACTTTAGTACGCACAGACGTTTCGGATTTCATATTATGTTTCCACGCATTAGGCAAAGATTGTTTAATAATATTAATTTCTGCGATCCAGTTTTGCTTTCTGTCTAATTTCTGATAGATAAAATTGGGATCTATTTCGCCATTGTTTAAAATAATGTCATTTACAAAAATCAAATTAGAGTCGATCCACGCTTTGAAAAACAGGCACTTCCCTTTGTGTTTAATAAATCTGTTTCCCCAGATAAGTTGCTTGCGAATGTCATAAAAGGTGTGTACTTTCTCGGTGTTATCCGCATCTTTTTGTTTTATTTCTATCCAAGTTTCAATTAAATTTTTATAAAATAATGGGATTTTTAAGTTTACGTTTGGAAGGCTTTTAACTGAATCTATGTTAGTATTAAATATGAGAAGATTTTTACCATACTGGTTTAAGAAAAAAGATGGTATTACTTTCCAATTTGCATTTTCTGTTGTTTTTAAGTTTTTAACCGATTTAACTGTCATGGTTTTATAAAAGGATTAAATATCTATCATTTCTAACCCTCCATCTAATCTGTGACCTATTCTTGTTGTTCGTTTTACTTTATCATTTTTTCCGTTCCAGAGAAATTTAAAGAACATTGAGTTGAATTCACTTATATATAATAAGATTGTTTTAGGTGGAACTGTATTCTGTAGTAAGTATGTTATTTTTGGTAACAAGATAGACTTAATTATCAGAATTTTACCATACATAGTAAGATTTCGTTTATTCCATGCGTTTATAAGTGATTGACATGTGTTTAATTTTGAATCCCAATTTAACTTGTCACATTCTTTTGAATCGTTTCCGAAATGAACTCCTAAAGATTTGACATATGAATTAGTGAAAGGTATTTGTTCAAAAAAGTCAAGACTTCTTGTTTTAGAACGTCCTTTCCATAAACCATTTGTTTTACTTTTATTTAATTCTAAACCAGAATATTTTCCAAATTCATCGATAATTAGTATGGCTGTTGAAATATCATTTTCGTTTTTTAAGAATAAAGTGGTATCATCGGCTAATTGAGTTAATTTTAGAGTTCGGTTAAATTGACTGTCTTTAACGGGAATACCTTGGATATTTTCACATTTTCGTATCTTTAAAGCTAAAATCTCGGCAACGATTATAAATAAAAGGGCTGACAATAGACAGCCTTGACGAATTCCTCTAGATATTTTGAAGGAATCAGATTTCCATCCATTATTTAAAATACAACTTGAAATATTCGTATAAAGCACTTTGACCCAGTGTAAGAATGATGTTTTAAATCCAAATTTTCTTAAAACTGTAAACATGAAATTCCATTCAACCGTGTCGAAAGCTTTTTTAAAATCTAAAAATAGAATAGCCCCGTCAATGTTTAAAATATCTGTATAGTCTATAATATCTTGAATCTGTCGAATGTTATATCCAATATATCGATTCTTAATGTACCCTTGTTGATCTAAACTTACAATATAAGGAAGAACTTTTTGTAGTCTTTTTGCTAGGACTCTAGCTGCAATTGTATTGTCAATACAAAGCAATGAAATAGGTCTCCAATTCTGCAAATTTTCTGGGTCGCCTTTTTTGTAAATTAATGAAAAAATACCTTGTTTTTGACTGTTTGAAAGTTGACCCTTATCGTATCCTTCGTTTAATGAATGCGTAACAAGTTTTCCAATTAGATGCCAGAATTTCAAGTAAAATTCAACAGTTAATCCATCTAAGCCCGGGCTTTTGTTTAGCTTCATATCTTTTAAAGAATTGAAACATTCATTTATTGAGAATTTGCCTTCGCATAATTCTGCCTGTTGGTTATTTAGTCTTACGTTTTCTGTAAGCACTATATCTATATAGGAATCACAGTCTTTACTATCTATATCTATTTTTGAGTGGTATAATGTTTGATAAAATTCAACTTCTGCTTTTAAAATATCTTCAGTTTGAGTTACTGTTTTGTTATTAACTTTTAATGATGTAATCACTTTTCTCACTTGTCGCGATTTTTCTAAACTGTGAAAATATTTAGAATTTTGTTCTCCTTCTTCGAGAAATTGCACCCTAGATCTAATTTGGGCACCTCGAGTTTTGAAATTATATAATGATTCGATTTCATTTTCAAGTCTATTGATTTGTTTTCTTATCTCATCATTTAGTTGATTCTCGGATAATGAAAGTAGAGACTTTAGTTCTATTTCTAGCTTTTGGATTCTATTATTCCTTTGTCTAGCTTTAATTTTGAATACTTTATAGAATATTCTCTTATATCTAATTTACAGAGTTCCCATTTTGTTTGATAATTTTCGGTATGTACAGATTTTATAGAATTTACTATTTTAGTTATATTTTCTATATGTGACAGAGCATGAGATTTTGGGTCCAAATGCAATTTTGGTCAAAAATGGGGGTTTGGGCTAATCTGACAGACTGACCCGTTCTGAGTTAAAATCTTCAATTTGACAACAAAAATCAGCCGTTGTCATGGAGATATTACCACTTTTCGGACACCATGTTTTTGTCTAACTGTATCAAAATTGAGTTAGTATATCTTAATAATGACTCCATATTTAAAAAATATCAAGATAAAATACATGATAAAATAACAAAAGCAACATGCAGTTAATGGAATGTATTTCTTTTTGTCTCTTTCTTTCATGTAGTATAACAATATTTATGTTCTAAAAATCGTTTCTATAGCAACACTGTTGTTTAACCTCTTTTTTAACAGTCCCTTGATGAATCTAGCAATAAATTACATAGAATGTGAAATAAATACACAATTAACTTTTTCTAGTGTGCAAACAGTTTACAGACAACTGCTTTATGGCTTACTTTTGAACAAAATACAGACTTTATTTGATATCAAATGAGACAACATCCCAAAAACTAGGACATTAATCTTATTGTTATAGACACCTTATCTATTAAACAGAAAGAAAGAAAACCAGGAAAGAAGATATAATTATTAGACTGTTATTATCAACTGTGAGTTTGCTAAAATTCCAGAAGACTTAGATATACTGATCAGTGAATCATTACCATGGCAACGATGTGGTATTTTCTTATAAAAATACTAACATTACCATAGCAACAATGTGGCATTTTCTTACAAAAATACTAACATTTTTGGCAATTTTTTTTTAATAATTTGAATATCTGAAGTGTTTTTCCATATATTTACATCAAAAGCTGTCTGTTTTCTTATTTAAAAGTAAGAGACATCATTCCATGCAAATTAATGTAATATTGTTTGAGAAATACAAAATTTTCGGATACACCTCTCTCAGTTACAACTCTTGCCATTTTAAGGCAGACTTGTGTGATAACATAGTGCTTTGCTGATGCAATTACTACATATGAAAATATATTCACTAACATAATACAGCTTAACAAATATAACATATGAACAAGAAAGATGTTGTTTACATATGATGATACCCAAAATAATTTAAAAGTCAAATTAATGTTACCATGGCAACAATGCACCCTTTTCTTAAAATAGTAGTATTTTGTAAATTTTCCAGAAAGAATCAGAACATTCATTTAGCATCTGTTCAGTATACATTTGTTTTACACCATAAATGGTCAATTGTGATCATTTATAAAAAAAACAACATATTTCATTTAATATAATTTGACTTTGAGAACTACATATTTTCCTGATATGCCTACCTGCATTACAACTCTGCCATTTTATGGCAGATTTGTGTTATGACATATTTTGTTGATGCAATGATTACACATAAAAGATATTTTCTTGCAGAACATAGTCTGATTATCAGAGGTAAACAAGAAACAAGATGTCTACATAATCAAACAAATCTAAATTTAAGTCAAATTTGTGTCACCATGGCAACTCACAATGTTTTGCAACAAAAATTAGCTATTTCAGCAAAGTTCATGTAAAAATATCTTTTAACACAATTATAACCATGGATTTTCATGATTAATTCTTGCAATAAAATATATTATATTTAGCCAGTAACAAATATGTTCTGCAATACTGGAAGTTTTCTGTCTTGGCGATTTCTGGGAAAATCCTTCCTACACTCACACTGGCAAGGCAGTTTTGATTGTACAAATGTTTCATCCAAAGGTTGTGCTTTGAATGCCACACATGTTGTAGTTTTGAAACAACTAGGATTCATTCAACAGACATGTCTTAGTATTTCATGCATGCAGTTTTGGAAAATTCATAAGTTAAGTTCTGTATTGTTAGAACAATTAAGATAGTGCTTTTCCAACCACTTCACAGCTGTCATGGCAACAAAACACTTATAAAATACTTTTACCTAATATTTTTCACAGTTGACTAAGTTTTACTTTTTCTTGAAACACATTTGTAATTTGAATTAGAATGTTTAACTTTTTCTGGTCATGAGGGCAGGAAACATGACCTTATTTGTGCAATATGGAGTTATTTACTCATATCAGTATTTGTGACATACACTCTATTCCATAGGCATGATTTCAGCTGGATGATCAGTAGAAAATATTAATTCCTTCTGTTTCATTCCCATTCCCATTCACATACTCATAGTTCTTTTATCACTGCAAAACAAAAATTCAACAACATTAGACCTTCATTTTAAGATTAGTATAAGATTACAGAATATATGACTGTAAAGTATCTTTTTATGCTTAAGAGAGTCTTTTTGTTAAAAGCTGAATAAAAGCAGAATTGATAAGTATAAACTCATCCAAGAATCTTACAGTATTCAAGCAGAAAATGTAGCTTTTCAAGAATACATAAGCTAGCTAAGATTCTGACAGCCTAGACATACAATTCATGCAATCATACTTAATGTAAACACACATACATGATATATTTAATTATTATACATCATTACTAATTCATTTCTTAATATACTAACACATATTTGTTGAATGGGTCTATAATTAAAATCTTTTCTCTTAAAATGTTATGAATAAAATAAATCATTTATGTTTATGTTACTTTAATGTCTTTATCTTTCTTAGAATAGCTGTATAGTAACTGTAAAAATGTATGAAGAAATTTACTAACCCCCAAAAAATCCAGTTTGTGGTGTATAGACCTTTCTGGAAAATCCTTAAACTGTTTAAGGTCATTGCATCAAGCCAAACAATCCTCAGTGGTTGATCTGTAAAATGAAAAAAAAAATACTGAAAAAGGCTGAAATGTAAGATAAAAATGCCCTGGTCAGTTAGCTCAGTACATAGAGCACAAAGACTTCTATAAGAAGAGTAATAGATTTGAATCCCTAGCAAGACTTTCAAAACAAAATGTATCTAATAAAAGTTAATTCATTTTACAAAGTGGTTGTCTGTGACTTGCCTAGAACAGCACAAAATGGTGAGGAATCCAGAAATAATGGCCAAGTGAACAGTATGCATATTTAACAAAAATTTGAAAAGCTTTGGGAAAAACTGTCTCATTCCAAGTAAAAACAATATTTATGCCTTGCAGAAAATTTATGTATGGACTGATTTGACATTACAAGTAAGAAATAAGTAATTGAAGCTGACAATACTGTCAATAGATGTGTTTCAACTGTTCCTGATCAGTCACTTTCATGGCAGGGCTATATAAAATGATCAGGGCTTTAATTATGTAACTAAACACTATGACTGACTGTTTTGTTTTTATTTGGCACCAGAGTCACAAACTTGTGACAAAGTCTTCTTGCATAGAATCTAATTGTCTTGCATACTGATTCTACTGAATAAGAGTCAAAACCGATTAAAAAAAGTTTAATTCATGGCAGATTTAGTAAATAGTATATAGTCTACAATACAGTGCCACTTGTAAATAAAAGGTGAATTGGGCTACCTCGAAACTGTCATTAGTCAATTTAGTGTCAACTCCGGGCTATTTTTCGAAAAGATATCGGACAAAACAGTCGATATGAACTCAAATAATATTTTTAAACCCTACATATCGCTTAAATACTTACTTACCTTGAGATTCGTTAAATGTCATTCTTTATACAATCGAAATAAATCATCAAATAACTGTTTTTGGTAGTTTCATTTTCTCCGCGACCTTCGATGTTTACAAATGGCGTGTCGATTCAAAGGGCGATAAATTATCAATCATTCAAAATTTTTAAAGAAACGGAATTGCAAAACACGGAAATATGTCACTTCATGTATTTCTTGTATTATTGAAAATAATACTGCATTAATTGCCGCGAACACGTGGTAACGTCCACCATTTTTTGTGACGTAACTTTAATCAATGTTTTCTCAAATGACGTAACGCCGAATTTGGACCCAAAATGTCATGGTGCGTCACATATATTCATCGTTATTTAATAGGGAGTTATTAAACTTCCAAAACCCTTTTCCTCTCTTATTTGGTACTCTGAGTTTTAAAGAAATTGCCATGTGATCTGTAAACTGAATTAGAGCAGGTCGTATATCACAACTTAACGTCATTGGTATTAAAGTTTCTTCAATCAGCTAAAATTCAATTCTACCTTTTTCGGTACTGTTTTTTCTTCTCCAAGTAAACTGACATTTCTCACTGTTTTTGAATTTCCAAATATCTTTTAAATTATGGGATTTTATCAGACTTTTTAAGTTTGAAACAGGTACTGATTTTGATTTATCTTTATTGGATTTGTAAGTACGATCTCTCACTGAAAGAACATCATTGTGATCGCCTCCTAGGATTATTACACCTTGACTAATTTATTAAGAGCTCAGATATTTCTTTGTAGAAAGAGTTTCTGTATTTTTTATCATTAGGCGAATATACGCATAAAAGTATGAAAACATTTTCATAGAGTTCAATGTTTAACAAAACATATCTGCCATTTGTATCATAAGAATCATCTATTTTACTGTACTTAAGTGATTTCTTTATTAAAATAGAACAACCTCTACTATTTGAATTTCCAAAAGAGTGAAACAAATCCCAATTACGAAACTCATCTTTCAATAGAATTTCTAAATCACTTGAATAATGTGTCTCTTGTAAGAAAGCAATATCTGTTTTCTGATAACTCGACCACTGAATTAATCGTAGTCTCTTATTTCTGTCTCTCAGACCATGCGTATTTATCGAAATAAAATGTAAAAATGGTACATTATCTTTTGTAGTCATTGTGCTAAAAAAGGAATTTATACATCATGCGTGTGCATAACATGCACGTAAATTGAATATACATTTTGTGTACACAATAAACTTACACAGCAGATATTTGCAAAATACACTTTTATATAATATAAGTACATGTACACTATTTTCCTATTCAGTATTTTCAATATCAAACTAAAATCATAAATGATGTCTGGCACGAACTTTTCTTGCATCACAAGAAATTTCATCTCACTATATAATATATAAAGAGACTTCTGACTACTACTGTAATCACTGTTAACTGTCATATAACCTGAACACTGCATTCTCGTAGTAGTCGATAAAATACTTGTATAGCGGATAAACATGTATTTTGTTATAATATTCAAAAACCTTAAAAGCAATTTGGTCTTTTGATGTGCAAGTTTCACGAAACGAAAAGGAAAGCTTTTACATCCAACCATTGCTCGTTTTGAATTTGTAAACCACACACGACAAGTTGATTCTTTTAAAAAAAAAAGAAAGATCATGTTACATGTGCATATGTCTAAAAATAAATGTGCATATCTTGATTAGTTTTATGATTTACATTCTTAAATATTTCCAATAAGCACTCATTTCTAAACATATATATTTTGTATGTAAAATGCAACGTAATGTTAAAGATATGTGGCAATAACACAATGCCAAGGTCGGGCAATGTGCAATATAGGGATTTATTACGCATGTATATTCCCATATTTATACTGAATGAATAGTACTTTTTTGTGCAATAACTAGTTAATCAATCGTTTCATAGTTCACACATATTTATTTGTCTTTAACCTCTATAGGTTAGTTTTATTTATAAATACTGTTCTATAACAACAGTAACCGAGTTTACTGAATTCAGAAACGATTTTCAATTTCATAGTCCGTTGAACAAAGTATAAGTAAGAGAAAAAAACACAGAGTTATTTTCTTTTTTTCTTCTTTGTTGCAGACGCTGCCTGTTGATTCTCACGTAGCTCTTCGGGGGGTGTTGGGGGAGTTCTGTCCGTTACATTCCGCTGTCGACCTTGATTTGGCGTGATAAATTTGTCCATGGACTGCTGCACGCTTTGATTGAATACAATACTAGTACCTCGGCCTGCGCATAACTTAGGCTGAGGGCTTTTTAATGTTTGTTTTTCAGAAACACTTTTCAGTGTGGTTCTAGACTCGTCAGATCGGGACGACTCAGTATCGTCGTTTTCATCCTGTTCAGCGTCGTCGAAAGATTGACGGTCGGATTCGGTTGATACACTGTCTGAACCAGGATCGCTGAACTAACAGTCAAGTTTTTTATGTCCGGATTTAAAACATTTTCCACAAACCCAATCGTTACTACATTCATTGAACACATGTCCTTCCTAGAAACAGTTTGTGCACTTCTTTGGCCTATTGTTTTCCCGCTTTTTCTGACCTAAATGTAGGACACGCCCCACACATTTACTGAATGTCATGAAGTCGGTTCCTTAAGGGATGAGGCCTTGACAAACACTATTCTGTCCCCAGTTTCAGTTAGTGACTTTATCGCCTATTCTCAGTTTTTCACGGAAATTGGATGTTAACTCCAATCCCTTCAGTATGAATACATTGGTAATAATCTCGTCATTCACCGTAAGTGGAATGTTTTTGACACATACTTTAGTCAAACGTTCACTTTCTAACCAGTCTGGCGTTCTACTTTGAATGGAAATTACCCTACCCCTTAAAGGTACCCCTTCGGACACGAGCTTAACTTTATCTTCTAAGTTGTCTACATATATACGCCACATACTGCGTACCCTCTGTAGCCTTTTGATGTGACTAGCATCAGTTCTTTCTCCGATGGCTTGATATAACTCGGCGTGCGACAGCCACTCGGCTCTTAGTGAGCGTCTCGGACAGGCTTGTCTCGTTCATGTATTCCAACGGTACAGGCGTACTAGCCGTGTTTCTATTGTCCATACTATCTGGGTCGACTGACATTTCAAGATTTTCACAATTTTTCATAAGCAAAATAAGACAGTACCTTGGCTCAAGCTATCCAATATATCTAATTTATATCCAGTTTGTACACTTTTAAACCATGTATACACAAAATTCACTGTTTTATACACTGTTTATATGGATTTTACGATCTTTTTGCAGAGCGAGAAAAAAACACCGCCATGGCGATGTCGCTTACAACACTCAAGATTCGGTTTTTTTGTTGTTTCATTCTCATCCCTTATACGATTCTCCATATCTTCCAACATCTTTTCGAGATTTTCAGCACGTTCATAAACATTGGGTAATGGTGACAATAATGGTTGCGGTTCTTGGAATAGCTGTGGTAAACCTTGATATGTTTGTATGTCTTCTATTTCACCACCGAGTGATTCTAATTGTCTTTCGATTCTAGGTAATGCTTTTAATTGTCTTGATGATTTTTCTTTTTGACTTAAAATTCCTTCTGTAATTGGTTTATAAATTTCACTATACATTTCTCGACCAGTAGCTTTTTCTGATATTTTTCTCTCATTATTTCATCTCTCTTAGCTCTTACCTTTTGTCCGACTAAGTTTTTTCTTATTCTTTTTTCATTAAGTTTTGATTGCATTTATATAATAATGTAAGATAATGTAAGATATTATAAGATAATGTAATATTATTATATAATGGAAATTCCTAATTATGATACAAAAAGTGATAAATCTAATAACTTTAAGCAATTTTATCCTTTTATGCCAGATTCATGTTTTAGAATGTTAATATGTGGATTTTCCGGATCAGGAAAAACAAATACATTAATGCATATGCTACGAAAACCTCTTACTAGTATATATTATGATAAATTATACCTATATGCTAAAAACCTAGAACAATCTTAATATCAGGATTTAATTAATGTCTTAAATACAATTGCAGAAAAATTAAAATAGATCCAAATGAAATACTTGAATATTCTAATAATGAAAATTGAACCTTGTGAGAATCGTGAATCAGAAAAACAAAAAGTAGTAATATTTGATGATTTTATATGTGAAGAAAAAAAGTTTCAAAATGAAATAACAAAATACTTTATTCAAGGACGTCACAAAAACTGTTCTGTTATTCATTTAAGCCAGTCTTACTATAAAACACCAAAAGATATCCGAATTAACTGTTCACACTATATTTTAATTGCAAGTCCAGGTAAAAAGGAAAATAATATGATTTGTAATGAACAAAATATAGATTACGATTCTTTTAATAATGCAACAAAACAAAATTATGATTTTTTATATGTTGACAAACTTAGGAAGTTTTTAAGAAAAAACTTTACGGGAATTATATAATAATTATATAATGTAGAGACTTACCCTAAGCCTTCTTTACACAAGGGAAACAATCTGTTTATATAGAGAAATTATTGAGTGAACACCGTTTCTTAATCCTTATCCTGCCCATGTTATATCAGTGCAAAGGAAAAGAAACCTATCTATGATAAATGCCGTGTATGATTACACAGTTATGCATCTAACAGTCTTGAAATTGATTTCTTCGATTTTCTCATATTTCTAGATATTTTTTTCCCATACTTTGACGCATATGTATGGGTAGTTGAGATTGTTCTCTTTCCAGCAGTAGCCTTTTCAACATATTTCACCCTTTGAAATTCTGTGGGTTTTGACTTTGTAAAAAAATCGTCTGTTTGTTGACAAATTTCACCACAAAAAATGTCCTACTTTCCCCAGGGCAATCAATTATTTGATCTTTACATAGTATTGTATTCAGGTTGCTAATCCATGTGGCAAGTATGCATGCTTTTTTCATGATTAGAGGTAAAAAGTGCATAGTTTGCTTGAGGTTCTAGGTCAATAGTCACCTAGGCCTATCATAAAATCTTTGCAGGGTTGTCTCCATTTTTTCCAAATATTTCATCCGGGATCATTTTTTTTCAGCTCAAATAACTCTTTTTCAGGAAATGATATTTTGATAATTTTTTCAGTCCTTGTATTTTGATGCAGTTAACTTCATATATTAATATAGATAGCTCCTACATGAAATTTGTATTTTCAGTTACAATGCCTATATAATGGGAGTTTTTAATGATGTAAAACAAATAAGTGAACCTGACAGTATAAGTAAAGTTAAATTTGATATTGATTTAAGTGATTATGCTACTAAAAACAATTCAAAATGCTTAAAAAGGAATCGGAATCGTTTCTTCACAGAAATAAAGAACTTGACAATAAAATGTTTAAAATCGTTAGATATGGGAGGTATTGAAATAATCAACCTAGGAAATCCAGATAAACCCGGTGATGCAGTTTCAAGACGGTTTGTGTTAAAAAAAATAAAGTGTAATAGAAGACTATAAACTTGAAGATATCAAATCTAATAAACAGACACTAGAAGCAGAAGTAAAGAATATTGAAGAATTAACAAAAGACTTAAAAAACAATGAAACATTAATGGTTGAGTTACAAGATAAAATTGAAAAAGAAATGAAAGCTATGTCTGATGCAATAGAAGAACTTGAAAAGAAATCTGATTTAACAAATAGTCAGTTGAAAGAAGTATTCCGGGTTAATTTTACATGAGCAAACTATTGGAATTAAGAGATAGTATGATTAAACACGATGAACTAAAAGACAAGATTACTGAAGCTGAGAAAAAGTTACAAAATATGTATCAGTTAGAAATCAGAATAGCAATAAATAAACTAAATACTGAAATGATAAAAAAGAATCAAGATTTGTTAGACACATTTTCAAATAAACTTGCAGAATATAAATCTGAACTTGAAAAGGCAGCTTCACAAAGAGGTGATGACCATGATACAACATTAACTAACCTTAGAAAAGAGTTTAATTCTAACTTAGAAAAATTTAAGAAACAACTTCGGGACTTGGTTAGTATTGTCGACACACGTAACAATCTAATGTACGCGGAATTAATTAAACTTACAGGTCTGTTAAAAAAAGATATAGCGCATCTAAATGATAAAATTGAAAAAATAAAAATGAACTTGACTTTGTAGTTGAAAAATCAGTTAAACAAGAAGAATCAATTACCTCCAATGCTGAAAGAAATACCACTAATGCTGAAGAAATTACAAAAGTACAAAATGTTTGCTTTTTTTAAAACAAGAAACACAATTAGCTAGAACAATAGTTACTGTTGACAATTTGTCTGCTTCTGATGTTGCTACAACAAAACGAGTTGATGATTTAGCTGAAGTAATTCTTAAACTTAATGAAAATTATAAAGCAATAGAAGAAGAACTAGAAACAGTAAGACACGAAGTGTTTCTTTTTGAATATTATAACAGCAGACGTCTAGATGTAAAATATTATCCTGCTAGAGATAGTTACGATATTGAAGATAAACAAGTACTACAAAAGGTATTAGATACCTTAAATTTGTTTTGTATTATTTGGAATACGAGCTAATAAGATTACAGATTATATATATTTTATTAAAACAGATCATAAATTTATTAATATTCAAGGATTGAAAGAGAGTGTATTTCTAGTCCAACAAGATTGGGATTACATAATTGAAGTCAACCTTGTCCTCAATGCCCCCTCCCCCTTAATCATGTTGAGGTTGTCTATTTCAGATGGTGGAGTGGGCCTGATGATTTGAGTCAAATAAATGTAGAGGAAAATATAACACATGAAAAGCCGCCTGGGCAACTTTTCAAGAAAAAAATTGAAATTCATTTAAACAAAGGAATGATGTTTACAATTTATCCATCAATAATATCTGATAAACGTTATGATGTTAAATTTATTATAGAACCAGGAAGTTATGTTAGATTCTATCTAATTAATTGATTTATTTCCATATATTTCCATTTTATATAATGGGGATATTCAATAATATAAATGAAAAAGTAAATAAAATTGAAAGACAAATAATAAGAAAACCTCCACTGTTTTTAACATCTGCCACAGGAGATGCTGCTGGATTATTTAAATGGAATGTTGTAAATGCTAGTCCTGGTTTAGTTCAAAATGGTAATAATGTAACAATCAAACAAAATTTAAGTTAATTATTCTTATAGATGCAATTGAATTAAATAAAGGAGATGTTAAATTGAATTTAAAAAAAAGAAGAAAATAAAATTCTTCAAAGATATTATGCAAAAAATAACAGAAAAAAATGAATCTATTTCTATTAATTATGCTGATCAATTTAAAACAATTCAGTTATTTATATTGATGGTTTAAACGTTAAAAATATTCAATTAACAATTTATGGTTCTGTGTAGCAGTTTATATAACCGTAAGCTAATGTATTAATACCATCAAAAATATATCTTTTATCGTCATAACATGATAAAGATGTTTTATTAATAACATAACTGGAAAGATTGTGCTTATCAGAACGAATAACTTTAAAGATATGGTTAGTTTGGGTTGAATTAAACAAAGTATCTTTGTAATTTTCATGAACTATTGTTTTCTTTACAACATGTTTTTTTTTTAATTCCTTTACATTTTTTAATGTTAACTTGTTTTTCTAATAAATATGAATACATTTTACTTCTTAATCCAACAAATTCAACAATGGGAATCCCGGCAGCTTCATCTTTCAATTTTCCAATTACTTTTTTGTTGTAATCAAACAAAATAAAACTCTGAATTACTATAATAATCACTATTATCAAATAAATCTTTGTCCTTATAAAAATCCTTATATGCATCTTTAGTTTTTATTTCATAGCTTAATGAATCAGTTGTCAGTGAATAGTAATTTACAATTACCTTTATACTTTTCCTTAATGTAATTATAATGAAAATCATATATCAAATATTTTGATAAATCTAGAATGCACATTCCAACATAACAAGGTCTGTTTAATAAAAAACTTTCTTTTATTTTATGAATATCAAACAAATTCTTATTAAACATTGTTGAACTAACAAATAAAGGTTTTGCTATATACTTCAATAAAAGATTTTCATCATGTATTAATTTAATATTAATTCTTTTGCGTAATTCTGCATCGTCTTACCAAATACAGACTTGTTCATGAGTTTAAAAAAGTCTTTTTCAAAAGAATTCTTTGCTTTAGACCTTTTTTGAGTATTAAAATCAATATATCCTTTTAACCAAGGACTTTCGTCAACAGTTATTATTCTGTGTATCTTTTTTTTTTACTTTTGATCCTAATTGTGCATATAGTTCAAGATTTTTAAATGAACACCACAGTTTTGTTTTTTCATTGAAGTTGGAACTTATATGTTTACATTACTTTTTCCTATTTCAAATTCTTTTTTAATATTTTTACTATAATTCGAAAGCCATTGATCTTGAATGAGTATCTTTTCAGGCGCTAAGGGAAAATCATTGTGAAGATGATGTAAGTTTTTTGGATATTTAAGATCACATTCAATTATAAAGCAATTAATTTCTTATATATATATATTTTATATAGTGACCCATTTAAAATTTCCAGAGGGCAAAGGTCGGCACATGGCCCAACCGTAGAGGTTATTGGCGTCGAGGTACATAATGTATTTAGATTTAAATTTTGAATTATAGTTTTTCATATATTTATTGTTTGCTTTGGTGTAACGATTAGCTATATAACTTATTCCTCCTCTCAGTCCCTTTTCAATAAAAAGATACATATCAATATCAGTTATTAAATCCAGATTTATTCCAGTCATTTTTAACATTGCATCCCAAGCTAAACCAGGACTACAAAAGTAATGGCAAGGGTCAAGTTTATAATATTCCAAACATAGTTTTCTAAAATTTTCAAAAACATCAGCTAAAAGTAATACGCCAGTTTTTAAATATAGGTCATGATATTCTCCCATTGTTTTAATTTAAAATTTATTCCAAATATTTTTAGCATGCTCATATTCGCTTTCAGATATATGCGTTTCGTTTAAAATTGAATAAAACTCTTTTTAGGAGGTAATTTTGTTTCTTTGAATTTTTCAAATGAATCCATATAATCATATGGATAAATACCTTTTGTTTTTAATAAATTAAGTTTACCTTTACTAAATTTTTGAGATGTGTACTTAAATGCTGGAATATTTTTTACTAAGTTATATAATGATCGAAACATAAATTGAAAACTATCAATAAAAATCAAATCACTTACCATGAATGCCATATATCTTTCCATATTGTTAGGAATAACATTAATTTCTTTTTTAAATTTTCCTATTTGTTGCATGATAAAATGACCATCATAACCTCTTAAATTATGAAAAATAACAGGAATTTTGTGTGTTAGTCTAAAATTAATATTACATTCTTGATGAGCATTTCCTCTAAATTTTACTGTTATATGACAGTGATCTCGGACAGGATTTTCATTTTTTTATATTCTTTTCCACAAATATGACAAGAGGTTTGTTTTTAAAATAAAGCTTCATCTTTTTTAGACATTTTCATTTTTTTTTTTAAAGTTTTCATTAAATATTTCCTTACAATATTTCTCTTCCTCAAGCATTTTTTCAATAAATTTATAAACTGCATTAGGACCTCTGTAAACTTGTGTTGGTTTAGTACAGTGAGACTCATAACAACAAACAACTTTATAACCGTAACCACAATCTATATGTTTTTGATATGGGGATATCCTAAGTGTTTCGTGTCTAGAAAGGTCAGTTCTTGGGTGTTTCCTGAGTATTAAGTACTGGGCTAATACGCGACAGGAAAACCAAGAGCCAGCGCTTTACTGGGTGGGAAGGGGTGGGAAATCAGTATATAGCATTGAATAGTTAAACTAAGTAATTAGTCGCTACAAGAATAACCTATCGACTTAATTCTTAGCATCCCAACGTTCACAGAACGATCAGTGACGTCACTGCTCCAGCGCCACCTATAACACTGAGGATCTGGGGATATCCTTAGTGTTTCGTGTCTAGAAAGGTCAGTTCTTGAGTGTTTCCTGAGTATTAAGTACTGGGCTAATATACGACATGAAATCTTCGTCCACACTCCAGACCTTTATATCCTCAATTTGATTCCCATGACAGGGCTTTTGCACTACAGTGTCGTCATCCCTTTATCCCAATACTCATTCCAGCATTAGTAAATAAATAAGATAAAAGATAAACAGCAACATATAACATGATGAGCAAATTTATTATGTATCAGATATATATGTAAGGTACACACAGCTAATCAAATATTTACTGCAAAAACAATTCAAACAAAACGTTTACTAATCTGTTGTGACAATAAAATCGACAGATCGCCCGCACGATCTCCAGCAAAGAACTGCAATTTAAACCAAGCTTGATCTCTTAAAAGAACATATCTCTCCCGGGATGTTATATCTGACCTTGCAAGTTGCATGTCAATATAACGAGCAATAGGGCGCAATTTACTCATGAAAATAGGTTTTGCCTGTTTCGGAAGAACATTTGCCTTTGCTTGCTCCTCACGTATTCGCGTAAGATACTCCTTGACAATTTGGGAGCATACGGGATACCCTTGCATCGTCATGCTATCCCAAAAACGACCAAACCCATGATCCTCAAAAATTCTACATAACAGATTTATCACACCTTCTACAGTCCCTGCAGCGAGGCGAAGTGGGCATGCACAATTAACCCGAGAGTCAGAACTACCAATGTATAGACAAGAAGCAGTATGTATCTTAGTCTTCCCGAACTCATCTTTCCAAACCAGAAATTTCCTAATATCTTCAGGAGAGCAACTACATAATGTAAGAGGAGTAGGAAGGTTGGATAAGAAATCTGCCAAAGATGCCGCTAAACGTTTTCGCTTAGCTGAGTTGGACTGGTCCGTTTTCTTGTCCAAGAGGGAGAGTCGATCCTCAATCTTTCTTGTATCAATATTAAGTTGCAATCCCTGGAAAAAAACAGAATCGAATCTAGCAAAATGACAATCTGTAAGCAAAAATGTAATACCTAAGACCTAAATCAGAGTCTCGAAATCCCTTTCTTGAAGGGAAAAGTACAACATTCTTTTCCCCAACACTGCCCAATGGAACACTGTTAACAGAATATTTATCTTTATGCGTTTGCCAAACTGGAATAGGTCTCATCTTTGGCGCAACAAATGTACAGCTCTTTACCCTTTGTTCCTCCAAATATTTTAATACCGGGAATATCATTGCAAACGGTGGGAATACATATACATTTTTTTCCGAACGTAATTCTTGGCAAAAAATATTTACACCAGCAGACTGCGGAGTCGGAGTAAAGTGTTTTAGAAATGAGCCATCAACATCTCGCATAGCATTCGAATCTAATGCCATGAGATCCACTGTGTGCGGACCAAATAAGACCTGTAACCTATGCCATGCATCATCACTGAGCTTTGCATCAGAAGCTGACACTGATCTAAAGGGTGCATCCGCAACATTTGATGGATTTCGTAATGTCATTGAGAGGCCTGTCCCTAGCACGCTGATTGTCCCATACATGAAGAACTACTTGTTTGTCAACCAAAACATCAACGCGATGATGCTTTAACTTAGACTCAAATGACAAAAGACAATTGTGAACCGCTTCAGCCTCTTTTAAATGAATCGGTTTTTCCACTGCACCAAAATAATCGCAAAGTGTCTGTGGTGGAATGCCGTCAGTTCCTCTCAAGACAACAGCGCCATATTTATAAGAACTAGCGTCAGTGGCCAGAACAATCTGTTTATGGGCTTCAGATCGCCAAGACATACAACCTGTCCAAGCGTCCAAGAAACACCAATGCCGTAATTCCGCACTAACATAGTCATCAACCAAAAACAATGCCACCATTCTTTGAGGCCACAGCAATAGCCCTATTTACCTCAAGAGTAAACAATCTACAACCAGGTACTGCTAATGTCATACTGATACACTTCCCTGCAAATCTTTGGAGAGTTTTCAAGTCAATAGATTTCGAACCCAGGATAAGAACCCGAAGGGCACAAAAAGACTGTTTTTTCTCCACCGGCAATACGTAAGTTTGTCGAAGAGAGTCAATATCGTAAACACTGTACAGGGATAAGCACATATTTTTTCAACGCCAGTGTATAACCCAGCCTTGTCAACAATTCTAGAAATACATATGATATTCTCTCTGCCATCCAAAATTGCTGATCAACGTCAGCGGATGATTTAACAAGAGGGGCACCTAATCTATCATCAATGTATTGTATTGTGGCAATGCCCAATGATCTAATGTGCGACGTTACCACCATTTCCACTGTCTGGTAGACATAAGGCGAGGCTTTCCAGCCAAATGACAATGTAGTATATGAGAACAACCATCCAGCAAATTCTATACCAAAGTATGTTTGCGAATCTGGAGTCAAGCGAATATGATCATATCCAGATTTCTCATCAAAGGATACCATGTATGCACCACATTCAATTAATCTATGAACATCCTTTAGTGTTTCAAGTTGGAAAGGAACATCTTTAATCCATAAGTTCAAATATCTTGCGACATGACAAAGACGAGGCTTGGACTCCTCAATTGTAAGTGGTAAGATTACTTTCGGTGGTACACACTCACCAACCCTGCCTCAAACCCGGAGGGAGCCATTTGATACCCGTTCCAATAATTCCTGGCAAATAAATGGAACAAAACGCTGACAAATGGGCGCATTAGGGAAATAACAGAGTCCTTTAAAATTACCTTTGAAATGAGTGAAAAAATACGTAATGTCTATACCATTCTCTAACCACAAAAGAACCATTCTGTCCGACGCACTAGTCCCATGCAATATTTTCCGCCATTCCTTAACACATAAATGTAACTGACCCGATACAAAGAAAGATGGATCTCGCAAGGGTAGCCTGTCAATGCTAAAATTATGCTATCTAAAAATACGTCTTCAGCAGTATGAAAATGAGCGTCAAGTGAGGGCATACCATCCCTCAACGTCATCCACCTAGGATCCGTTCGTACAGTCACATCCGTTGGATTAAAATTATGTTGTCGCTCCCAGGAGGGAATCTTGATGAAACTACCAGTAAACGAGCCTTCCTCCCACTGTCAAAAAATACAAGACTGTACAGAAACGGCCAGGCAGAAGCCGCTGAGAGACAGGAAAGACCCTCACTCTTAACTCACGTGAATAAAAAATTCACTAGAGCTTTAGACGCTCTTGAAAAGAGACGAGGGTTCACTCAAAATAATCTAGTGAAAGGTGTTAAAGCTGTATATGGTACTAATAATACAAATTAATCATACAATGGCAATATCAACATCCAAATGATAAATAATTTCACATACAAAGCTCAATATACATCTAGAAATGAAATGATTGAAAGGAAAAAGAAGAGCCACCCAAGCGAGCGTTGCCTTGTCTGTCATCTCTGTCTGCCATAGTAAGAACTTCTGCCAGCTACTCCCCTGTCAGTTCTTTGAACACTGACTTAATGTTCTACAATAAAACGTCCGTATTTCAATTGTACTCAATACACTATTTATGTATTCATATTATCTACATTATTATCATAAGAGATATTATATTCAATATTATTTTCATCATTATATTATTATTATAGTGGTTATTATTATCATAAAACAAATGATAATAAAACAAAATAGCAGAATACAACCGCATTAATTAATATAAGAATTATCTATCATGATAGATAGATACAGTTATATTTCCAGTGATAGAAAATGTTTCAGAAGTATAGGCATTACCTCCGCACTCATGGTTTCTAGAGGCTGTGAGGACGTCACCCTAGCATACTGCTTAGGATCATTGGCATCCCTAATCTTTTTGACTAGACAAATCAAATTGGTGTCTTTCAAAGTGTGTCGCCTTTTCAATGTCGTGGGTTGAACCATTGTACAAGTGAATCTAAAAACACATAAATCAGAAGAAAATATAATCAATAAATTCTCCCAACAGAAATAAATACAAATAGATTCAATAGATTAAGCGTAAACTAAACCTGAATGCATACAAACATATATGAATATCCCGCGATAATATTATAACTATAAAACAGCATACAACATAGCTCCGTATTTAATATCAAAGGGGAGAAACCATGTAAAACAACACAACTCCCCTATAAACACAATATTTATATATATATCATCCACTGTTTCTGATATGCATTCATGTGTGGAGCGCGTTTATCAGCCGTGACAAGTGAGAGTCAGCATAGCAGACCACATCATACCGTAACAAATCTGCTGATAAGCTTCCAGCGAAATCCTTGATGCATGTTATGCAGCCGGTCAAGAGAGCAGATACTGCAAAATCTAAAAATAACTGACCTACTGTCCAAACTAAGGAACCCGCATCCTCATATAATAAAAAGATAGCCAAAGCAATCAACAACTTGTACTTTCAATGAAAGCCACGAAGTATGCACCAACATAATTATGAAAACCCATTTAGTGTTTTAGGGGGTAATATTACCAGGTTAAATTACCAATACTTTCCACGAAACAGGCAGATATAGCTACTGGCCCCCGGCCAGAGAAAATGTCTGCCATGCTAATCGTCACCAAGACGAGCAAATTACACACCTCCCTGGGTGTAAGTGACCCTCAGTCACAAAATAGCTGCACAAAACAGCAATGTACCACCTAGGTACTAAAAACCACCAAGATTTTCAAGAAAAAATAAAAATAGAATGATTTTACCTGAAAAATCCGGGAGGAAAAAAATCCACAGCCTTCCTAACGTTCACAGAACGATCAGTGACGTCACTGCCCTTTCAGCGCCACCTATAACACTGAGGATCTGGTAAAGTGTAACTTTCCGAAGACTTCGTCTTTGTCCCAGTAAATGAAGATTCAGGTGATGGTAAAACAGTAGATATTTTTCTAGTTATTGATTCAAAATCAGCATAAATTACAAAAGGTACGGCAAAGTTTTGTGATAATTTTTAAAATGTATTTTACTTCCCTCTTTTGGCATTTTTACAGCTTGAACACCATTAATAGCTAAACAATTTGGAATATGTTCATTTAATATTCTTTCTTGAGAAACATTTTGTAAACATGATTTGCAAAAATGCTTTTTATGTTGATATTTTGTTTTTTTAAACATTAACGTATTGAAATATTTTATCCAAACATAATGTGTTTTTTTTGTTATTAATGATAAACAACATGTCACAGTGTTCTTCATATTGATATTTTGAAATGTTCAATGGATAAACATTATTATCTTCATAACCAAATATATTAAATGAAATATCATTCTGAGTTTCTATTTTAGGTATTTGATTTAATGTTACAGGAAATTTTGTTCCTTTATAATTAAGTTCTTTTATATGCTTTTTATATTTTGAAACTCTTTGAGGGTTTTCTTTAACAAGTAATTTGTAAGCCAAATGACACCATCTAAAACATTCATTATCATTATTCTTTATATTTATCAATCCTTTCCTTGGATGTTATAATAGTTTTGGTAATTCTAAATAACTAGAAGCAGCCAGCGGTGTATATTTATATAATGGGCATCAACTGATTCTATTCTCCAGCCACTTCCTTCTGAAATCCAATTACCAATCCTATTTATTATTTCATCAAAATCTTGACGTAAAGTTTTTTTTATTTCGTTTGTGTTAATAATAATTAAAGCCTTTAATTTAATTAGCTGATTTATATATTGTATCTGTTTTACTCATTTTCGCACAAGTTATTTTTAAAACAACATTTATTTTTATACCTTTTAAAGTTTTAAGTTCAGATTTAAGAATATCAAATGAGTCTTCTATAGTTAAATATAACTGAATTTTTGGATCTTGTCTATATGTAATTTTGATTTCAAATGGCTTAATATATTGACTTAAAGACCTCTCAATTTCTCTGACAGCCATCTATATATTATATTTAGAAAAAATCGTTTAGCAAAGAAAAAAAAAGAACAGTAAAAGATAAAGTTTAAGAAGAAATAAAAAATTTAGATTTATACTTTCTCCAATTTGTTTTCGAGTTTCCACTTTTTACTAGGTTCTTCCCTTCACAACACATATTTATTAACCCGGAATTGATATTAAGGTCTTGAGATGCTTTGTAAATACTTTCATTTGTTTTTTCTTCATTAGTATCACAATCGGTTGCAATAACTTTTTTAGTATTGTTTCGATGATCATTTGGTCAGGGGCAATCACATAATCTTACATTATTTTTCTCTTCAGGTAATAAACAACCACAATTCCATTCAAATAAATTTATATTCTTTTAAAAAAATAAAGATCTATAACATTTTGTAATTTATCAATCACATGTCTTTTATATTCATTGCTAACTATTTGATCAAGTTTTTATTTAATAACGTTTCTTCTTTTTAGTACTTTTTTATATGAATTTCTATCTTCATTCATTATTTCTCCTAAAGTGCTAGATAATTTTGACACAATCATTCTATCTACCTTTCCATTTACCATTTATATAATATACTTATAGAAAAATATCTTTAAAAAACGCACGTAAAAAATAAATTCAGCAATCGAAATTTAATATAACTCTTCTTTATTATTTCTGTATCCGTTCAGTTTAAATTCCTTCATATACATTTCAAGAGGCATTGAATAGTTGTTTTCTTTCTGCATTTCTAAAAGTATTGTAAAAATATCCTGAATGACTTTATTTGAATCTTCTTTATTTACTTTTCCAGGATCATTAGGGTCATGAACAGCTATAGCTGCAATTCGTGCTTTGGTTATTAGTTGTTTTATTTTGTAATGATGTAATTTTAGAATAGTTTTTTTGTCTTCGACTTTTAGTCTATCAATAAATATAGTAATTACTGATGGAACAGCGCCAGCAACTGCTAAAAATATAGGAATAACAGGAACAAGTGCTAATGGAGCCGAGCAACCAAAAATACCTGCTGTAACTTGTAATCCTGTATTTACTCTTCCGCAAAATTTATAACTTTTTCTATAAGCAGCAGCAAGTTTAGTTAAGTAATCTATTATTTGATCTATTGTTTCTATTCCATTAGAAATTAGATTTTTACTACTCATTTATATAATACATTTTTCAAATTTGAATTTCTTCCAGTTCACTAAATGGAATCCAACTATTGAATTTTTCACTATAGCGTTTCCACTTTACTAAAGCTTGTTTTTTCTTATGGTCTCTTCTAATAACTTTTTCTATTCTAGTGTTAAACCTTTCTTAGGTAATAAAGGTAATATTGCTTTATGAATATCAATTGCTCCTCCGGCCAAGCCTCCAGCGAGCTTCGCTGCACCTCCAGTACGTTTCACAAACTGTTTTTATATTACCGCAGGACGGACACTGAGCTCTTAACATAAGTCTGCCATTTTTTGTTGTAACATATTGAGGATTTATACTATCAGTAAATTTCCTTTCTTTTACACAATATATTTGTTTTTGACTATATGTATTTAAAACTTTGTATTTTTTCACTGGGTTCAAAACCTGTGTTTTTTTTAATTGGTCAAACCTGTGTTTTTTTTAATTGGTCAGCAGTGGTCAGTTTGGGCCAAGGGTAAGGGTCAAAATGAGGTCAAACTGTTTTGATAGCGCTATTTCTTATACTACTTATGTTGAATGAACTCCATGATCCCAAAGGACCAGAACATATAACAACACTGAATCCAAGTACGGGGAGACATTTTACAGCCGCCACACGGCACTTAAAGATTGCTGTTGTGATAGTTAATAAAATCTTTAAAAAGATCCTTTGGAAGCAAAACCTGCAAGCAAAAGAATAATAGCAGACTCGGTTTGATTGAGTCTGTTCATGAGAGGTGATGAAAAGTGCAACACCTCTCACGCCCCTTAGCACCGGCTCAAGCGGAACTAAAAGCGGAAATCTATTACAAATATGTTGAAAGAACTCCATGATCCCAAAGGACCAGAGAATATAACAACACTGAAATCAAGTACGAGGAGACTTTTTACATCCGCCACACGGCACTTAAAGATTGCTGTTGTTAATACAATCTGTAAAAAGATTGACATTTTTACCTCCCTTTTTTAAATTGATTTATAAGGAGGTTCCAGGGCAGATAGAGCGTGTCTGCTCCTCTTGGTTTAAACAATATTTTATTCATATATTTACAACATGAAACGTTACATAGTTACAGCATGAAGGATTGAGTAGAAAGCAAAGCTTATTTGAAACTCTCTCCTTGCGTATTTTGGTATTTTATTTCGGTAACATGTTAACTTCACAATAAACAGTATTGTATGTAGACCGGTTAGACATAAAACGAAGGAAAATAAATATACGTGTATTCATTTAGTATTTAAAGCAAATGTAAAGACAAAAACATATCTATGAGATCGTACAGGAAAGAAAGTACAGATAAGCAAGAAGCAAGAAAAGATAGGTTGTAGTGGTCACTTTAGAGCACTTGGTTATGTTTGACGGACTTCTATCATACTCATAAATGGTCTGAATTAATTTGTCTGCTCCTCTTATAGGATTTGGGATCCCTTTAAGTAATTTCATGCAAAATATTTTGCTTTCTTCACCAACGGGAACATCTTTGCCATTTTTGTTCTATATCCTATTCTCCAATAAGACCTGATTAAGTCACATGAACAGAACGGTTTCCCGCCATGATTTAATGATGTGTAATGATAACAGCTGTGTCTACTGAACGGATCCGGATGTAGCACGGAGGTAGATAATTTTTGATAATAAAAATACTGTTTCCTTTACATTTATAATAAACATGACACCTATGTGATTGAACCATACTGCGCAAGTCATACCCATGAAAATATAAATGCATTGGCCCACTGCCAAGATCTAGGCCGTGAAACATACAGTGTAGATGATCGTTCATTTCGGTGAACACCGTTTAAAATGTTCTTCCTTGTCCTGCCGGATTAACATACCATAATGGTAAGTTTGATTTTTTCGTCTGCATATATTGCATTGTACTCCTTTGTAAAATTAATAATCTATCATTTTCTAAGGTAATAATGGAGTGGTAGTTATATTAAAAGCAGTAAAAAAAATGCATATTATCTGCTTTCATGGTTTTAGTATAACGTTTATAGTCGAGTATAAATATTCTAACAATAGTTAGAAAAATATTGGGTAAAAAAACCCCAACAATATCCATTGTTTCATGGCAGAAGAAATATACACGGCTCTCTTTCGGCAATCATTTATTGGCACATAACAAATCTAAAGTACAATGCGTATTTTGTAATACCTGCCCATTGAAATTACAATGAAAAAAATACAGTTTCTTTGACATTGGTGTTCTTTACCGTTTACAGATTTATACTCGAGGAAATAAATTAAGTACAGTTGTTATATCAAAATTAATAATAAATACGTAATCCGTATATTACTGTTTCAAAATATGTCACACAAATAAAAGCAGGTAGAAGAATCAAAGTACATATCTAAAGGTCCATGTATGATAAAGGGTGTTTTGGGCCCCCATTTCAATTTTGTTTAAATATGTATCAACAACTTGGCAAATGTATGTATTTTCTCATTTCAGTTGCCAAATTTCTCAAATACTCCATTAAATTCATAAAATAATAATTTATTTGTGTCTGTGTGTTTGTTAATATTTGCTTGATTAGGGGGTGTACGTAAAGAAAATTAATAAACAGTGGATATTTTATTTACCTAAATTAAAAATTTTCACGATAAATAATTATTACCATAGTGTACAATTATTTATAAAATTAGAAAACTGCCGGGTAATATTTGAAATAGTGCAGAAATTAAGGGAGATTACCCTTCCTTACTCAAATCAGGCATTTGTAATGGAAAACTTGGTTTTCTTTGATTTTTTTTTCGAAATTAAAACGTGTAGAGTGCTTTGAACCGTTTTATATTTCTTCTATATTTAATTACCACTTGAATAATCCAAACTATAATAAATTAAACGACTCGTTACCATGGTAACGGAATGTCCCTGAATATAACTTCACATAAATGAAGAGTCTGAGCTCAATTTCTTTGCCTTTTTCATCATATAATTCTTTAGTTACCTCTACATGTAGTGTTCTCTGTCAGTGTTTCATCTGAGATGACTTCTGGTTTACCCTTTGTCTGTCCGTCTATCTGTCTGTCTGTCACTCAATCCGTCTGTAAATCTGTCAGTTGCGATCCTACAATAATTCCAAAAGTAAAGTATATTTATGATGTAACCTAATATATATGTTATAGTTATTGTTCGAGATATAGGTCTGCATTGTGTTTATAGACCTGTGAGAGTTTTGTGAACCGAGCGAGGTCTATAAACACAATGCAGACTTATTTCAAGAATGATAACTTACTTACCTACTTACCTACATGCTTCTTTGTTTTACATAGTCCAGATTGGATTTGAAGAACGTGTATGTATGATAAAAAACAAATAGTTAGAAGTAGGAATAAGACAGTATGTGTCACAATTTATCGGATACTTTTAGTATAACAAAATGCCCAACTTGCTACGAACCTGTAAATATATTTGTCAGCAATTAGGACATGACATTTTGTATTGCATGAAAAATCCGTGCACATTTGGGAAATAGTCTCTCTCTGAGATCATCAATGTATGTCTAATCAAGTAGTCAGAATATGACGCGAATGGTATTTTATTATCTAGAAGTTTTTTTTTTCATAATTATTTTAAGAAACTTTAAGTTGATTTAGCTCTTTAATTTGACACTTGAATAAACATTGCCGTATAAAAAGTATTGATATAGGCCTAGATTTATCATTACATTATCACAAGAAATGTGCATACCCTGATTTGGCGCACGCCAAGAAGACAGAACAAAATGTGCCTAAAACTGTGCGGACACCATCGAGAAGATATAAAAACCTTCAGTTCTCTTGACAATGAAAGTAATGAGTACAACTAATAAAGAGCTAGAGGTTTGTAGTTCGAGGCCTCTGTTTTGATTGACATGGCAACGATTTGAATATACATTATACAGTTTAATGTCGTTTTGGTTCTGCACACCTGATTCACGTGAAGAAGTTGTCATATAGTTGTGCATGCCAATACAAGTATAGAATCAATGAAAGGCCAAAAAAGAAATATGTATGTTTCCGGTGACCCGATTGACCCTAATTTCAGCCCCCGACCCTAAACTTTTTTTCGGACGAAAATTTGCGGGTACGAAAAAAAATTAGATGCTGTCATTTAGGAACATCGGATCGATGGACATTCATCGAGCTCTTTGAACAAGTCCACCCGCCGACAGGCAGTTTCTTGGGAAGGATCTGATAATTCTATATTCACATTCATCGTACATTGGCGAGTTAAATTCTGGTTAGGACGAGTGGACTTCGCTGTATACTCGACCGACTGGGCGAGTGGTTTTTACGTCGTAACTTTACCAAATTAAGAAATTATATCACGAAAAAATACCTGGATTGACTGGAATTTACCCGCGAATCGTAAAGATATCAAAACGCCATGCCGGAAATTTTCCATTCCACGAGCACGTGCGACCTAATATCTAATTTACATCGCCGTTACTTCTGTTTATCGACACGTACACACAAAAAACGCGCGTAGTGCATTCATTTTTTAATATAATCGCTTCAAATTTTCAACACCGCTTGAGAAGTAATACAGTTTGAATTCTATAATAATTTTAATAAGACATCGACAAAAATGTAGGCAAAAATCTATAAAAACGGCCGAATTTTCATATAATCACTTGTAAAATTTCAAACAGCGCGGTCTTAATTACTTATTTCTTTCTTAAAGTAAATAAATGATACATAATATGGTCATAAAATAGTATTGTATGTAGACCGGTTAGACATAAAACGAAGGAAAATAAATAAACGTGTATTCATTTAGTATTTAAAGCAAATGTAAAGACAAAAACATATCTATGAGATCGTACAGGAAAGAAAGTACAGATAAGCAAGAAGCAAGAAAAGATAGGTTGTAGTGGTCACTTTAGAGCACTTGGTTATGTTTGACGGACTTCTATCATACTCATAAATGGTCTGAATTAATTTGTCTGCTCCTCTTATAGGATTTGGGATCCCTTAAGTAATTTCATGCAAATATTTTGCTTTCTTCACCAACGGGAACATCTTTGCCATTTTTGTTCTATATCCTATTCTCCAATAAGACCTGATTAAGTCACATGAACAGAACGGTTTCCCGCCATGATTTAATGATGTGTAATGATAACAGCTGTGTCTACTGAACGGATCCGGATGTAGCACGGAGGTAGATAATTTTTGATAATAAAAATACTGTTTCCTTTACATTTATAATAAACATGACACCTATGTGATTGAACCATACTGCGCAAGTCATACCCATGAAAATATAAATGCATTGGCCCACTGCCAAGATCTAGGCCGTGAAACATACAGTGTAGATGATCGTTCATTTCGGTGAACGCCGTTTAAAATGTTCTTCCTTGTCCTGCCGGATTAACATACCATAATGGTAAGTTTGATTTTTTCGTCTGCATATATTGCATTGTACTCCTTTGTAAAATTAATAATCTATCATTTTCTAAGGTAATAATGGAGTGGTAGTTATATTAAAAGCAGTGAAAAAAAATGCATATTATCTGCTTTCATGGTTTTAGTATAACGTTTATAGTCGAGTATAAATATTCTAACAATAGTTAGAAAAATATTGGGTAAAAAAAACCCAACAATATCCATTGTTTCATGGCAGAAGAAATATACACGGCTCTCTTTCGGCAATCATTTATTGGCACATAACAAATCTAAAGTACAATGCGTATTTTGTAATACCTGCCCATTGAAATTACAATGAAAAAAATACAGTTTCTTTGACATTGGTGTTCTTTACCGTTTACAGATTTATACTCGAGGAAATAAATTAAGTACAGTTGTTATATCAAAATTAATAATAAATACGTAACCCGTATATTACTGTTTCAAAATATGTCACACAAATAAAAGCAGGTAGAAGAATCAAAGTATATATCTAAAGGTCCATGTATGATAAAGGGTGTTTTGGGCCCCCATTTCAATTTTGTTTAAATATGTATCAACAACTTGGCAAATGTATGTATTTTCTCATTTCAGTTGCCAAATTTCTCAAATACTCCATTAAATTCATAAAATAATAATTTATTTGTGTCTGTGTGTTTGTTAATATTTGCTTGATTAGGGGGTGTACGTAAAGAAAATTAATAAACAGTGGATATTTTATTTACCTAAATTAAAAATTTTCATGATAAATAATTATTACCATAGTGTACAATTATTTATAAAATTAGAAAACTGCCGGGTAATATTTGAAATAGTGCAGAAATTAAGGGAGATAACCCTTCCTTACTCAAATCAGGCATTTGTAATGGAAAACTTGGTTTTCTTTGATTTTTTTTCGAAATTAAAACGTGTAGAGTGGTTTGAACCGTTTTATATTTCTTCTATTTTTAATTACCACTTGAATAATCCAAACTATAATAAATTAAACGACTCGTTACCATGGTAACGGAATGTCCATGAATATAACTTCACATAAATGAAGAGTCTGAGCTCAATTTCTTTGCCTTTTTCATCATATAATTCTTTAGTTACCTCTACATGTAGTGTTCTCTGTCAGTGTTTCATCTGAGATGACTTCTGGTTTGCCCTTTGTCTGTCCGTCTATCTGTCTGTCTGTCACTCAATCCGTCTGTAAATATGTCAGTTGCGATCCTACAATAATTCCAAAAGTAAAGTATATTTATGATGTAACCTAATATATATGTTATAGTTATTGTTCGAGATATAGGTCTGCATTGTGTTTATAGACCTGTGAGAGTTTTGTGAACCGAGCGAGGTCTATAAACACAATGCAGACTTATTCCAAGAATGATAACTTACTTACCTACTTACCTACATGCTTCTTTGTTTTACATAGTCCAGATTGGATTTGAAGAACGTTTGTAACGTGTATGTATGATAAAAAACAAATAGTTAGAAGTAGGAATAAGACAGTATGTGTCACAATTTATCGGATACTTTTAATATAACAAAATGCCCAACTTGCTACGAACCTGTAAATATATTTGTCAGCAATTAGGACATGACATTTTGTATTGCATGAAAAATCCGTGCACATTTGGGAAATAGTCTCTCTCTGAGATCATCAATGTATGTCTAATCAAGTAGTCAGAATATGACGCGAATGGTATTTTATTATCTAGAAGTTTTTTTTTCATAATTATTTTAAGAAACTTTAAGTTGATTTAGCTCTTTAATTTGACACTTGAATAAACATTGCCGTATAAAAAAGTATTGATATAGGCCTAGATTTATCATTATATTATCACAAGAAATGTGCATACCCTGATTTGGCGCACGCCAAGAAGACAGAACAAAATGTGCCTAAAACTGTGCGGACACCATCGAGAAGATATAAAAACCTTCAGTTCTCTTGACAATGAAAGTAATGAGTAAAACTAATAAAGAGCTAGAGGTTTGTAGTTCGAGGCCTCTGTTTTGATTGACATGGCAACGATTTGAATATACATTATACAGTTTAATGTCGTTTTGGTTCTGCACACCTGATTCACGTGAAGAAGTTGTCATATAGTTGTGCATGCCAATACAAGTATAGAATCAATGAAAGGCCAAAAAAAAAAAAATATGTATGTTTCCGGTGACCCGATTGACCCTAATTTCAGCCCCCGACCCTAAACTTTTTTTCGGACGAAAATTTGCGGGTACGAAAAAAAATTAGATGCTGTCATTTAGGAACATCGGATCGATGGACATTCATCGAGCTCTTTGAACAAGTCCACCCGCCGACAGGCAGTTTCTTGGGAAGGATCTGATAATTCTATATTCACATTCATCGTACATTGGCGAGTTAAATTCTGGTTAGGACGAGTGGACTTCGCTGTATACTCGACCGATTGGGCGAGTGGTTTTTACGTCGTAACTTTACCAAATTAAGAAATTATATCACGAAAAAATACCTGGATTGACTGGAATTTACCCGCGAATCGTAAAGATATCAAAACGCCATGCCGGAAATTTTCCATTCCACGAGCACGTGCGACCTAATATCTAATTTACATCGCCGTTACTTCTGTTTATCGACACGTACACACAAAAAACGCGCGTAGTGCATTCATTTTTTAATATAATCGCTTCAAATTTTCAACACCGCTTGAGAAGTAATACAGTTTGAATTCTATAATAATTTTAATAAGACATCGACAAAAATGTAGGCAAAAATCTTTAAAAACGGCCGAATTTTCATATAATCACTTGTAAAATTTCAAACAGCGCGGTCTTAATTACTTATTTCTTTCTTAAAGTAAATAAATGATACATAATATGGTCATAAAATAGTATTGTATGTAGACCGGTTAGACATAAAACGAAGGAAAATAAATAAACGTGTATTCATTTAGTATTTAAAGCAAATGTAAAGACAAAAACATATCTATGAGATCGTACAGGAAAGAAAGTACAGATAAGCAAGAAGCAAGAAAAGATAGGTTGTAGTGGTCACTTTAGAGCACTTGGTTATGTTTGACGGACTTCTATCATACTCATAAATGGTCTGAATTAATTTGTCTGCTCCTCTTATAGGATTTGGGATCCCTTTAAGTAATTTCATGCAAAATATTTTGCTTTCTTCACCAACGGGAACATCTTTGCCATTTTTGTTCTATATCCTATTCTCCAATAAGACCTGATTAAGTCACATGAACAGAACGGTTTCCCGCCATGATTTAATGATGTGTAATGATAACAGCTGTGTCTACTGAACGGATCCGGATGTAGCACGGAGGTAGATAATTTTTGATAATAAAAATACTGTTTCCTTTACATTTATAATAAACATGACACCTATGTGATTGAACCATACTGCGCAAGTCATACCATGAAAATATAAATGCATTGGCCCACTGCCAAGATCTAGGCCGTGAAACATACAGTGTAGATGATCGTTCATTTCGGTGAACGCCGTTTAAAATGTTCTTCCTTGTCCTGCCGGATTAACATACCATAATGGTAAGTTTGATTTTTTCGTCTGCATATATTGCATTGTACTCCTTTGTAAAATTAATAATCTATCATTTTCTAAGGTAATAATGGAGTGGTAGTTATATTAAAAGCAGTGAAAAAAATGCATATTATCTGCTTTCATGGTTTTAGTATAACGTTTATAGTCGAGTATAAATATTCTAACAATAGTTAGAAAAATATTGGGTAAAAAAACCCCAACAATATCCATTGTTTCATGGCAGAAGAAATATACACGGCTCTCTTTCGGCAATCATTTATTGGCACATAACAAATCTAAAGTACAATGCGTATTTTGTAATACCTGCCCATTGAAATTACAATGAAAAAAATACAGTTTCTTTGACATTGGTGTTCTTTACCGTTTACAGATTTATACTCGAGGAAATAAATTAAGTACAGTTGTTATATCAAAATTAATAATAAATACGTAACCCGTATATTACTGTTTCAAAATATGTCACACAAATAAAAGCAGGTAGAAGAATCAAAGTACATATCTAAAGGTCCATGTATGATAAAGGGTGTTTTGGGCCCCCATTTCAATTTTGTTTAAATATGTATCAACAACTTGGCAAATGTATGTATTTTCTCATTTCAGTTGCCAAATTTCTCAAATACTCCATTAAATTCATAAAATAATAATTTATTTGTGTCTGTGTGTTTGTTAATATTTGCTTGATTAGGGGGTGTACGTAAAGAAAATTAATATACAGTGGATATTTTATTTACCTAAATTAAAAATTTTCACGATAAATAATTATTACCATAGTGTACAATTATTTATAAAATTAGAAAACTGCCGGGTAATATTTGAAATAGTGCAGAAATTAAGGGAGATTACCCTTCCTTACTCAAATCAGGCATTTGTAATGGAAAACTTGGTTTTCTTTGATTTTTTTTCGAAATTAAAACGTGTAGAGTGGTTTGAACCGTTTTATATTTCTTCTATTTTTAATTACCACTTGAATAATCCAAACTATAATAAATTAAACGACTCGTTACCATGGTAACGGAATGTCCATGAATATAACTTCACATAAATGAAGAGTCTGAGCTCAATTTCTTTGCCTTTTTCATCATATAATTCTTTAGTTACCTCTACATGTAGTGTTCTCTGTCAGTGTTTCATCTGAGATGACTTCTGGTTTGCCCTTTGTCTGTCCGTCTATCTGTCTGTCTGTCACTCAATCCGTCTGTAAATCTGTCAGTTGCGATCCTACAATAATTCCAAAAGTAAAGTATATTTATGATGTAACCTAATATATATGTTATAGTTATTGTTCGAGATATAGGTCTGCATTGTGTTTATAGACCTGTGAGAGTTTTGTGAACCGAGCGAGGTCTATAAACACAATGCAGACTTATTCCAAGAATGATAACTTACTTACCTACTTACCTACATGCTTCTTTGTTTTACATAGTCCAGATTGGATTTGAAGAACGTTTGTAACGTGTATGTATGATAAAAAACAAATAGTTAGAAGTAGGAATAAGACAGTATGTGTCACAATTTATCGGATACTTTTAATATAACAAAATGCCCAACTTGCTACGAACCTGTAAATATATTTGTCAGCAATTAGGACATGACATTTTGTATTGCATGAAAAATCCGTGCACATTTGGGAAATAGTCTCTCTCTGAGATCATCAATGTATGTCTAATCAAGTAGTCAGAATATGACGCGAATGGTATTTTATTATCTAGAAGTTTTTTTTTCATAATTATTTTAAGAAACTTTAAGTTGATTTAGCTCTTTAATTTGACACTTGAATAAACATTGCCGTATAAAAAAGTATTGATATAGGCCTAGATTTATCATTACATTATCTCAAGAAATGTGCATACCCTGATTTGGCGCACGCCAAGAAGACAGAACAAAATGTGCCTAAAACTGTGCGGACACCATCGAGAAGATATAAAAACCTTCAGTTCTCTTGACAATGAAAGTAATGAGTACAACTAATAAAGAGCTAGAGGTTTGTAGTTCGAGGCCTCTGTTTTGATTGACATGGCAACGATTTGAATATACATTATACAGTTTAATGTCGTTTTGGTTCTGCACACCTGATTCACGTGAAGAAGTTGTCATATAGTTGTGCATGCCAATACAAGTATAGAATCAATGAAAGGCCAAAAAAAAAAAAATATGTATGTTTCCGGTGACCCGATTGACCCTAATTTCAGCCCCCGTCCCTAAACTTTTTTTCGGACGAAAATTTGCGGGTACGAAAAAAAAATTAGATGCTGTCATTTAGGAACATCCGATCGATGGACATTCATCGAGCTCTTTGAACAAGTCCACCCGCCGACAGGCAGTTTCTTGGGAAGGATCTGATAATTCTATATTCACATTCATCGTACATTGGCGAGTTAAATTCTGGTTAGGACGAGTGGACTTCGCTGTATACTCGACCGATTGGGCGAGTGGTTTTTACGTCGTAACTTTACCAAATTAAGAAATTATATCACGAAAAAATACCTGGATTGACTGGAATTTACCCGCGAATCGTAAAGATATCAAAACGCCATGCCGGAAATTTTCCATTCCACGGGCACGTGCGACCTAATATCTAATTTACATCGCCGTTACTTCTGTTTATCGACACGTACACACAAAAAACGCGCGTAGTGCATTCATTTTTTAATATAATCGCTTCAAATTTTCAACACCGCTTGAGAAGTAATACAGTTTGAATTCTATAATAATTTTAATAAGACATCGACAAAAATGTAGGCAAAAATCTATAAAAACGGCCGAATTTTCATATAATCACTTGTAAAATTTCAAACAGCGCGGTCTTAATTACTTATTTCTTTCTTAAAGTAAATAAATGATACATAATATGGTCATAAAATTCAGACTTTTGACCAGAAAGTATAAAAAAAACAGAATTAAAAAATCTTAATTTATGAAAAAGCGGCAGCAATTTAAATACATGGAGTAAAACGATTTTTCGCAAACAGATTTTTGTTAGCGCGGCAGAATAGGTTACGGGACCTCGTGAATGTAAATAGAAATGCGGCTTTTAGAATAAAGCAGTATGATGTTGTTGCGGTTTTTAATTAGGTTTTAAATGAATCTTCGTACAAGTATTATTTTTGGCACGACACTTTGTAAGATATTTTTCTCTAACAATAATGTAAATTCTTTGAGGGCAAACAGGTCACAGAGGTAGGATATCCAGTATAATCATTTACCTGTCAGTTCATTCGTGATATTGCACATTCGCTTTTAAAAAATTAAAGAAGAAACTTTTTTATTGATTTCTTCTCAACAATTTAAAGAAGCGAGGCGGTACGATCAAACAGTGATGTTTCACATGGCGCGAAAACATGACGTAATGCCATGACAATCTCGGGCAACTATACCGCTTTGATCTCCACTTCAGATGCCATGATACCGACACACTTGTTTTAGCACTTTGGAGGTTGTTAATTAATGATGAAAACAAGGCCAATTACTTAGCTTATAAACAGAATAATTTCCGATATTTTTTTTCCGCTTTCACAACAGGTGTGTGGATGATGATAATTGTGTCCATATTTGTGGGACACTTTTCAAAATAATTATTTTCGGGAAATAAGTCTTGAGAAAATGAAACTAACTAAACATTGTATGCTGTCCTAAGACTTTGGGAAAATACGGTAGGGGATAGACTTTAATTATTATTACTATCGCTGCAGTTATTTTGGAGAGCAACTGGCTGGTGCTGCTGACAAAAATAGAGGAAAGAAAAATAAAATGTCTGCTGCAAAAAGGAAATTTAAGAACAAATATGCCTCCTTAAAAAGGAAATGTAGTGTACCAGAGAATTGTATTTGTCTACTGTGTGTTACATTTAAAATTTACTTATTGTACATGTATAATACTCCTTTCATAAAAGTGACAATATTAAACATGTCAATTATAAGGGCAAGTGACTGTTCACTAAGGGCGAGTAGATTTTAGTGGTTACTAGTCCTGCAGGGCAAGTGGTGTGAAAAAAAATTTACACTCCTGCCTTAAACTTCACATAAAAAATCATAATTCTAAGCTAGGCTTGAACCAACGGAAAACCAAAGGTGCATCTGTCGAAATATTCTGACGGCATGTATTTAATAATTTGACTAAAAGCCAAAGGGTATATAAAAAGCTGTGTATTTAAAGTGTAATGCATCTACCATCTAGTACAGACATAGATGTATTGATAAGACAATAGGCAAAAGCAAAGACATAGAGGATATGTGTTTGTTTTAGTGTAAGATCGAAATATATTTCACCGAGTGAACACTATAATGCAATATTTTCACGAGTGGCGCAGCCACGAGTGAAAATGTAAATTATGGTATTCACGAGTGAAATATATTTCGATCTTACACTAAAACAAACAAATTTTCTATTTATTTTATGCATTTTTAATGGTTTTAACCAAATTATATTCAGTTAGTCCGCGCAACGTCACGTGTATCCTATCGTGACGTCATAATACCGTGACGTCAGAATATCTTTGTAGAAAAAATGTAAATAGTTCTATTATGTTTCCTGATTTCTTTTACATTTATTTATAATAGAATTTAAATATTTATGATCCTGTTATTATGTTTACACATTTATATCTTTACTGACGTATATTTTGCAAGGAATTTTCTTTTATTTATGATTCATATTCATTCGCATTCAAGTATAGTTCCGTTCCAATGAAAAATAAAAATGATATTTTCACTGTTTGAAACAGTGAAAATATCAATTTTATTTCACTGATAAATTTCAGTATTTCACTGAAGAGCATAAAATAAAAGGGAAAATCGACCTACCTACCCTTTTTTTTCTGGCATGTCACAGGAAACATACATATTTTTTTTTTTTGGCAAACCTGGTACAGTGCAAAATATGTATAGTAATATTAGACCTTTACAACGGACACGGACAATGCATATGTACAGCCCTCGTGAAATTATTTTGGACAACGTATAACCGCCCGAGTGTATAAATAGTGACAAAGCACTGTTTTGCTATAAATTATTTCGAGTCTAATATGTTTTTTATTGTAAAATTTATATCAAATATGATGGAACTGTTTCTTCGCGCAAGCATGGCGCCAATAGTAGGCATTTGTTAAATCACACAGGACCGAAAACGGTAATACGTCTTGCGGCAGAATTCAGTTCGAACGAAAATTATTGCCAATTATTCAGCAAAGCGAATAACTAATTCAGTGTGTGTATAAATTAATCAAAATATTTGTGCAATGTGACATTTCGTTTAAAACATGTTATTAAGTAAAATATTTCATGAAATTTGAAAGCGCTATTTCTTGATGCGTACATGGCGCTAAATATCACGTTGACATGACGTCAACATAACATCGTTGCGATGATTAAAGCATTGTTAGTCATATTAGAATATTCTATTTACAGCGACCTTGAAATGCTGCAGCTTGAAATAAGCATTTATAAGCTTTGGTTTTATAAGCATATTATAACCCATGTTTGGTAACAGTATGTTATTCCAAACTATCGTTATTGACCGAAAACCTTTGTCTTTATTTTCAGTAAAAAAAATCATATTAAATTTTATAATTTATAATTATATATGAGCCGCGCCTTGAGAAAACCAACATAGTGGCTTTGCGGACAGCGTGGATCTAGACCAACCTGCGCATCCGCGCAGTCCGGTCAGGATCCATACTGTTCGCTTTCAAAGCCTATTGCAAGTAGTGAAACCACTTGCGAACAGCATGGATCCTGACCAAACTGCGCGGATGCGCAGGCTGGTCTGGATTCATGCTGGTCGCAAACGCACTATGTTGGTTTTCTCATGGCGCGGCTCATAAATTCTCAATACACACATACTTACAAGTTAACACACTTCCTTTGACATGTTTGAGAAAAAAACCCAAATTTGACCGAAGTACAGAGTACGTTTACATTTCTATTTCCATGTCCTCGTCAGTGATAAAGGTCTATTTAAAGGTATAAAAATGTCAACTGTTAATTCGATATGAATTAACGACATTCAGTGAAATTAGAACATTTTCAGAAAACAAGAAATGCACTTTAACCAATTTCCCACCAATTACCACAACCTAAAAACTGCGTTTAAATATGTTTAAACTGACAATCTAATTTCAGACACGATCGGAATGTATCACGATAATTTAACATGGGTATTTTCAAAAATACAGCTTCGTTACTTACGTTCCGTGTTAATTATACAGAAAATCGTCATAATTTTCATTAACAGATTATTATTAACTTGGAGGAAATTTGTGTAGTTTGTATTCTTTGCAATGATATCATACCGTAAAAAATAACTCAGTATTTATCTTTGTAAAAAATAAAATGTCCTGTTTATGAACACACCCTGGTACCGGCGCTCCCAAGTACAGGTGGCACTCGCACATATAGCGCTGGATAAGCGATTTTGGAGGAGCGGTGGTTTAAGTATTTCTTATTGTATCTCCGGTAATTCAAAACTTTTCTGAAAATGAAAGATATCTGCGCCCTGATGAATAATTGGTGACTATGTTCTGTGAGTGTCACAACATTTCATCTTGAAATAAACAAAGTACGGCGAGTTAAACGTGAACGTTTGACTCAAAAATGTCAAATGTAAAAAAAAAGCACGTAAAATACTCAGTAAATACTCCAAATGTATTCATTTTTGATACAGTATCGTATAGTCATGCCTTCCTACAATAGCCAGTTCAAATTCCAAGACTTTTTTTTTATTTTCAATACATCTTTATTTTCCCCGTCCATAGGTGTGCGTGGATCGGGGCACTCCACGGGAACACACCGTACAAAGAGTGCAATATATACAAAATATGAAAGACACATAATAAAAGACACTAGTTAATCTGTATCAAACAAGCAATATAATGTTGATGTATTGTACCTTATATGTTAGGAGATAAACATTCAAATGAAAAGTCATATTACATTCTAGCAAGACAAGTATAACTTAAGACCTTAAGACACTGGTACACTGGTATAGAAGAAGTAAAATTCTGTACAGCTTACTAACACTTCTTATAATAAATACAAAATAAATACAAACTCATTCACATATTCTTTTTAACAAAGACCAATTTTCCTTTTTATCTTCTGATATTTTTGTTTCTTTAACAATTGACAAGGCTAACTTTAGACTTCCCTTCAATCCATTTAGGGATGGAATACAACCTTTTCTTTTGCACATATAAATATATCTTTTTACTTCCAGGCAAAAAATGTTATAATGTTCAAAGTTCTTTTTAGAATTTCCTAAAATGAAGGTTTTGCAATTAATCTGAAAGTCTCGATCAAAAGTTATAACATAATTCTTGGTTTCTAATATAAACTTTTCTATTATTGGACATTCCCAAAACAGGTGGATTAAAGTTTCAGTATCGGTCTTACAAAAAGAACAATTAGAATCTGGTGTAATGTTCATCTTGTGTAATAATATATTTGTAGCTAATATTCTGTGTATCAATCTGGTTTGGAACCACTGTAGATATGTATCTTTTGTAAGAATAAACACCCAGCTATGTAAGTATTTCCATTCTATTGGTTCAATTTTAAAATTATCGTTCCACCTGTCTTGGCAAGTTGGAGTATCTGTATTGTCTATAGATATATCATACATCACTGAAGTTCCCTTATTACAAGTTATCAAAGGTTTTACATAACAAGGAATTATAGGGAACAGCGGGGTAGACT